>NC_057803.1:652095352-652096073 GCF_018294505.1 Triticum aestivum | reverse complement strand
AATAGTTAAAATTACTGTGTTTAAAATTCAAAGTTTTTTCCAGTTTTTTTGTTTTCTGCATTATTTATTTTCTTTTGTTTTTTGCTTTATTTTTTAATTCTTTTTGCTTTTAGGTCAGCAAAATTATAAACTTTTTGTTAGTGCCATTAGTTTTAGAAAAATTATTTTGATGTTTTGTTTTCTTTGTTGCTTTATTTATTTTATTTTGTTTCTGCTTACAACAAAATACTTACTGTTGCTATTTTTATTTATTTTATTAAAGTTTATTTTTAATTATTTTTCTTTTAAGTCACAAAAATTATAAACTTTCTGTTAGTGCCATTAGTTTTCAAATTTGAATAGTTAAAATTTGAATTCTTTGAAATTTGTGTGAATCACAAGTTTGTGATTAACTTTACTAAAAAAATGAGCATAGATGCGCCTATAGAGAAAATTCAACCTAAATTCATAATAAATTTCTATGAATTTCAGAGAAATCCAGTATGAATTTAGGTCAAATTCCCTGTATAAGGGCATCTATTTTCACTTTGAGAGGAGCTCAACAAGGCAGAGAGGGAGGGGCTTATAAACCGGTGTGAGCACCCTTCGGTTGGCAAGGTGGGACTAAACTCTGACCGCAACAAGGACCAACCCTTTAGTCCCGGTTTGTGGCACAAATCGGGACTAATGGTCATGGGCCAGGGGCGAGGCGCATTGGTCCCGGTTCATGCGTGGAACCGGG
>NC_057803.1:652092842-652095342 GCF_018294505.1 Triticum aestivum | reverse complement strand
TCTTATAATAAATAATAAAAAATCCTCACCAAAGATGAAGACCAGGGGGCCCGCACCCTGTCCACGAGGGTGGGGGGCGCGCCCCTTCCCCGTGGGTGCGCCCCCCTACCTCGTGGGCCCCCTGGATGCCCTCCGACGCCAACTCCAACTCCATATACCGGCTTTCGGGGAGAAAAAAATAAGAGAGAAGAAATCATCGCGTTTTACGGTACAGAGCCGCCGCCAAGCCCTAATCTCTCTCGGGAGGGCTGATCTGGAGTCCGTTCGGGGCTCCCGAGAGGGGGACTCGTCGCCGTCTTCATCATCAACCATCCTCCATCACCAATTTCATGATGCTCGCCGCCGTGCGTGAGTAATTGCATCGTAGGCTTGCTGGACGGTGATGGGTTGGATGAGATTTATCATGTAATCGAGTTAATCTTGTTAGGGTTTGATCCTTAGTATCCATTATGTTCTGAGATTGATGTTGCTATGACTTTGCTATGCTTAATGCTTGTCACTAGGGCCCGAGTGCCATGATTTCAGATCTGAACCTATTATGTTTTCATGAATATATGTGTGTTCATGATCCTATCTTGCAAGTCTATAGTCACCTACTATGTGTTATGATCCGGCAACCCCGAAGTGACAATAATCGGGACCACTCCCGGTGATGACCATAGTTTGAGGAGTTCATGTATTCACTATGTGCTAATGCTTTGTTCCGGTTCTCTATTAAAAGGAGGCCTTAATATCCCTTAGTTTCCAATAGGACCCCGCTGCCACGGGAGGGTAGGACAGAAGATGTCATGCAAGTTCTTTTCCATAAGCACGTATGACTATTTACGGAATACATGCCTACATTACATTGATGAACTGGAGCTAGTTCTGTGTCACCCTATGTTATGACTGTTACATGATGAACCACATCCGGCATAATTATCCATCATTGATCCGGTGCCTACGAGTTTTCTATATACTGGTTCTCGCTTATTACTTTTCCGTTGCTATTGTTACAATCGCTACAAAAATACCAAAAACATTACTTTTGCTGTCTTTACTTTTGTTACAATTACCGTCATTATCATATTGCTTTGCTACTAAACACTTTGCTACATATACTAAGTTTCCCGGTGTGGTTGAATTGACAACTCAGCTGCTAATACTTGAGAATTTTCTTTGGCTCCCCTTGTGTCGAATCAATAAATTTGGGTTGAATACTCTACCCTCGAAAACTGTTGCGATCCCCTATACTTGTGGGTTATCAAGACCTTTTTCTAGCACCGTTGCCAGGGAGCATAGCTCTATTCTTTGAGTCACTTGGGATTTATATCTGCTGGGCACTATGAAGAACTTGAAAGACGCTAAGACAACTATTTATACGAGGTGAGGTAAGGAACTACCATCTAGCTCTGCATTTGATTCACCTTCTGTTATAAACAAGCTAGCGACACCTAAACCTGCTTCTGCTATTCGTTCCAATATGTCGCATGTTATTGATGATGCCACTTCTGCTATGCATGATACTTATGATGAAACTACTTCTATACTTGTGGGTTATCAGGGCAGGGCTCGGCTGCGACGGTGGAGGGCAAGGGCGTGGGCGACGGCGTCGGGGCAGGGCTCGGCGGCGACGGTGACGAGGAGCAGCGTGGGGCGTCGGAGCGAAGAACAAGTGAATTTTGGAGAAACTGCTAAGTGTTTGCTTATATAGAAAAGGCTTTGGTCCCAGTTCGTGGCATCAACCGGGACCAATGCAACCCTTTAGTCCCGGTTAATGCCAGCAACCGGGACCAAAGGTCCCTTTTCAGCAGCCCAAAGGGCGGGAAGCGACGGCCTTTGGTCCCGGTTGGTAGCACCAACCGGGACTAAAGGGTGGGCATTGGTATCAGTTGGTGCCACGAATCGGTACCAATGCACACCCTTTAGTCCCGGTTGGTGCTATCAACCGGGACCAAAGGCCCGTGTGCTGCCCGCGTCGCGGCCAAAGTTTAGTCCCACCTCGCTAGCTGAGAGAGCTCGAGAGTGGTTTATAAGCGCTGCTGCGCCCACCCTCTCGAGCTCCTCTCAATTGTAGGCTTTCGGGCCTAACTGTACGCTGTGTGCCTGTGGGCCTACTAGGCCTCCTGCAGGCCTGAATCCTGGCCCATGGTAGGGTTTCTAGTCGTATTCAGGCCGTGGGGGCCCAGTAGGTGGCACTTTTTTTTGTTTTTTTGTTTTCTTTGTTGCTTTTTTATTTTATTTTGTTTCAACTTATAACAAAATACTTATTGTTGCTATTTTTATTTCTTTTATTAAATTTTATTTTTAATTATTTTTCTTTTAGGTCACAAAAATTATAAACTTTCTGTTAGTGCCATTAGTTTTTAAATTTGAATAGTTAAAATTACTGTGTTTAAAATTCAAAGTTTTTTCCAGTTTTTTTGTTTTCTGCATTATTTATTTTCTTTTGTTTTTTGCTTTATTTTTTAATTCTTTTTGCTTTTAGGTCAGCAAAATTATAAACTTTTTGTTAGTGCCA
>NC_057803.1:652091609-652092722 GCF_018294505.1 Triticum aestivum | reverse complement strand
CTAAAAGGTCCAGACGAACCGGGACCAATGGCCCACGTGGCTGCCCTCTTGAGTGTTCTTGGTGAGAACATAGTTGACAAGGAGGAACCGGGATTAATGGTATTATGAGGGCCGAACCATAAGACATTAAAGCATTTAAATGAACTCTGAAAAAGTTGAAAAATGGCATGGTATCATAATTTCACCCACATAGCATGTGCATGTACAAAACGGATAATGGTATCATACTCGTCTGTTACAAAGTTGGCATGGTATCATCATAATAGTTGCGGGAGAAAGTCTTCACTTTTTCTTCGCTTGTGTCATTTGCTTATTGCACCGTAACCATGGATAAGCTTCATTGTTTATTAGGATGCTTGGGTTAGCCTTGACTTTGAAGGGAGGAATTTCATGAAACTTTTCATAATCTTCAGACATGTCTGTCTTGCCCTCCACTCCCATGATGTCCCTTTTTCCTGAAAGAACTATGTGGCGCTTTGGCTCATCATATGATGCATTCACTTCCTTCACTACTGGAATGAGCTACTTTGCCATCTGCCAGCTCTTTGTCGTCGGCTAGCGGACGGCAAAGAAGCTCTTCGCCATCAGCTACCGAAAAGCAGACGGCAAAGAATCGGCAGACGACAAAGAAGCTCTTTGCCATCAGCCGATTCTTTGCCGTACGCCAGCTGGCGGCAAAGAGTCTTTGCTGTCTGCTGGCTGATGGCAAAGAGAGTGGTGGCCCCCACCCCCGCACGTTTAGAAAAAACTTAACGGCCCACCTCTTTGCCGTCCGCTAGCAGACGACAAAGAGAGATAAAGGTGGACCGTAAAGAATCGGCGGACGGCAAAGAGGAGGGTAACTAACGGCAGCCACACCCCGCCCGTTACTCTCTGTTCTCTCACTCTCTCCTCCCCGACGCCCCACCACTAGCTATCCCCACCCACCGCCACCCCCGCCGCCTGGCACCGCCCTCGTCCCCCGCCGCCGCCCCTGCCCTGCCGCCCGGTGCCGCCCCCGCCCCCGCACCCGCTTGGCCCGTCGCCCCACCACCCCTCCGCCCCACCCTGCCCGCCGATGCCCCGTTGCCCCACCGCCCCTTCGCCACATGCCGACCGACGTCGCCCCCGCTT
>NC_057803.1:652080077-652091189 GCF_018294505.1 Triticum aestivum | reverse complement strand
AGGGACTACTTTTTTTCTTTCTGTTTTTTCATTTTTTTGCTGTTTAATTGTTAGTGCTAGATTGTGTTAGTGTTAGTGTTAGAAAAGAATTAGAAGAAGTAGAAGAAGTAGAACAAGAAGAAAACAAAAGAAGTAGGAAAAATATGAAAAAAGAAAAACAAAGAAAAGAAGTAGAAGATAGAAGAAGAAAGGAAGAAAAGAAAAGAAGTAGAAAATAGATGAAAAAAGAAGAAGAAGAAAAGAAGTAGAAGAAGTAGAAGAAGAAGAAAAGAAGAAACGAAAAGAAACAGCACCCCGACCGTCCCATTGCTCCGGTGAGGGACTACTTCTTATTATTTTTTCTGTTTTTTCATTTTTTTGCTGTTTAATTGTTAGTGCTAGATTGTGTTAGTGTTAGTGTAAGAAAAGAATTAGAAGAAGTAGAAGAAGTAGAAGTAGTAGAACAAGAAGAAAAGAAAAGAAGTAGAAAAAAGATGAAAAACGAAAAAAAAGAAAAGAAGTAGAAGAAGAAGAAAGGAAGAAAAGAAAAGAAGTAGAAAAAGATGAAAAAAGAAGAAGAAGAAAAGAAGTAGAAGAAGTAGTAGAAGAAGAAAAGAAGAAACGAAAAGAAACAGCACCCCAACCCCGACACGACACCCAGACACCCCGACACCCGACCCCCGACCCCGACACGACACCCCGACCCTGACACGACACCCCGACCCCCTGACCCCCTGATCCCGACACCCTGACCCTGACACCGCCGGTATTTTTGTATGTTGTACTTGATGATGATACACTTAAGTGATATACATATTATTATTCATGTCGGTATTTTTTTATGTTGTACTAATTTCGTTTATTCTTTGTCATGGCAGGTGTTGAAAGATGGTGGGCGCTGGTCGGGAGCGCTCGGAGGACCCTTCTTCGTCGGCGCGTGGTGCGAGGTCTTCTATTCCACACGCACCTCTCCGCCGAGCGTTGCTGGACAGTATGGCGACACCGCCGAGCCCTTCTTCGTTGACCGCAGTGCCGAGCAGGGGACGAGGTAAGAGGAAGAGAGGAGCTGGAGCACGTGGTCGCAGGAGAGGAGGTAGGGTGACTGCCAGGGCGCCTTCCTCGCTGCCACCCCCAGCTGTTTCACCCGAGCACGTGACTGCTAGGGTGGACTCGTTCGACGAGGAGGCTACATGGACTTCAGTCCACGAGCCTTCGATCCACGGGCCTTCGGCCCACGAGCCTCGGGTTGACGGGCCTTCGGGCCACGAGAGTTCGGCCCACGAGACCCCAGAGGAACACACGTCTGGATGGGGTACTTGGCCGGATCAGTCTGAGGGGCCGAGTGGCCATGCTGATGATGGCGGGGATACGACTGATTTTGAGGAGGAGGGGGGCACCGTCTACCAGCGTGGTTGTACACGGCTCCCGGACGTGCCGGCGACCCGCGAGCAGAGGTGGTTGATTTTCCCTGATGGGGAGAGGTAAGTGCATTTAATCTTTTTGTACCCTTCTGCATTCACGTTTCTTCAAATATATAATGTGTTGGCCTTGTCATGCTGCAGGGGTTGGGACCACCATCATAGTGTCCGCCGGCCCAACTCCATCCTTGGAGTTCTTTGTCGGCAAAACTTCCCGGGGTTTGTCACTTTGCCTGGTAAGGGTCGGCTTCCAGAGCTTGGATTGAGTTGGGAGCACTACTTGGTTGCCTCGGCCCCGCCGGGTGAGACTATCGACGGTGTCTTGTGCAAGACGAGGGCAGATGTGGTGATTAGAAAGTTCCGGGTAATTTCTCCTTTACACAATTAAAAATCTTCAACTAGCTAGTTATTAATTGTACTAATCAATATTGTCTCATTTGATTGCAGACATTCTACAGGTGTGAAGAGGGATACGAGGAGGAGGCGGCAAATGTTATCGATAACGTCTGCAAGCGCCTACTACAGAACTTACGGCACGAGGCTCGGGTGCATGCCGTTCGAGACTACTACGCCTCGCGTGGTATCAAGAAGACCAAGCCGGCGTGCCGCGATAAGTTATTGAGTAAGGAGGAGTACATGAAGTAATTCTTAAGGCCTTGTACTTTACTTCCTTCATTTAGTAATTCATAGCCGTAGCGCTCAAGTTTCTATTTCCTAACTTAGGCCCCTCCGAGATGGTGTGCGGATCTGATGGATTGTTGGGAGGTGTTGGTCAATGAGTGGTGCTCAAAAGAATGGCTAGCCCTCCACAACAAGGCCAAGGACAAACGTGCCCAAATGGAAGGTGTGCCACACCATCAAGGCAGCTCCAACTTATATCAGTACGGGCGGAACTGGGTATGTGGTTTGCTTCATGATTCATGCAATTCGTTTATCATGCTAGCTTCAGTCCTTTAATTACTAATTTACTTTGTTTCTCTCTTTCAGACACGCTACAATAAGGCGGATAAGGTGCCAGAGGTGTACGACCTGTATGCCATGGCCCACACTGGCTCTTACAAGAAAGTCAAGGCATTCTCTATGTCTGACCTCGATGATCCAGAAAACTTCACCAACATCTCCTCCAACGACAAGCTCGTGAGATATAGAGATGAGGGAAAGGCGAGGAAAGGGGAGGACTTTAACCCGAGCCAAGGTCCCATTGACATAGAGCTGCTAATGATATCTGGTGGTGGGAGGTCCCATGGCTCCATAGCCATGGGAGATGGACTTATCTGCTGTCCTAGCACTCTCCCGGAGATCAAGGCGCGTCAGTCGAGCTTCGCTCCTGAGATAAGGCCTCGTGAACGGCCAGTCCAACTCGCCTTCAAGGTTAGTTATACATACTCAGCTATCTTTCTCCATTACATTGTGTGCGCTTCCATCAATGATTACAAATGGTAACGAGGAGTGGTGTTGCAGGCTGCTATACAGAGTGAGAGAGATAGAACGGAGAAACTTCTGGCAGAGGCGGCGGAGAGGCAACGGGAGTTGGAGGAGAGAACGACAAAGATGTTGGAGGAGGAGAGGTCACGGAATGACATGCAGGCAAGGGCCATGTACGAGCTCCTTGTGATAAGTTTTTTCTACACATTAGCCAAAACATTTATGTAGTGTTTGTCTCATTACTAACTACTATGACTGAGTCGTCAAAACCAAATGTGCAGTCTGTGTGCGAGAAGTCTGGTCAGACCGCTTCGCCGATGCCAGTGATTGCTCCTGGGACCACGGTGAGTTTAATTTGAATGGACATTACTTGCTAGTCTTAACATTTTAGTGTCATCATGCTAACGAGACATTGGAAATGATCTTTGGTGCAGCGTAACTCCAGACAATCATCGCACGATCCTTCTCCAGCTACCAGCATGAGCCACCCCGCTACTACACCTCCATGATCACAGTAAGTGTCTCTAGTGTTTTGCTTAACAAATGCATAAAGACCTAGACTTAGCTTTATTTCCTCCAATATGCTTACCATAATGACCTAGAGTTAGCTTCTTTTCCTCCAAAATGACTTAATAAGCTTAGTCACCTCCAAAACCATCCATTTTAGCTAAGTTAGCTCTAAAATGATTTGTACTTAGCTTACTTATGTCAAAAATTGCATAATTAGCTTAGTTAGCTAATAAACGATCCATTTTACCTAAGTTAGCTCTAAAATGACCCATTTTTACCTTAGTTAGCTTATAAATGATCCAGTTTATCCAGGTTAGCTCTAAAATGACCCATTTTACCTAGATTAGCTCCTAAATGATCCATTTTACCTACGTTGGCTTTAAAATGACCCATTTCACCTAGATTAGCGCCAAAATGACCCATCTTACCTAGGTTAGCTCCAAAGTGACACATCACACCTAGGTTAGCTCTAAAATGATGCTTTTTACTAAGTTAGCTCATAAACGATCCATTTCAACTAAGTTAGCTCATAAACGATCCATTTCACCTAAGTTAGCTAAAAATGATCCATCTCACCTAAATTAGCTCATAAATGATCCATTTCACCTAAGTTCGCTAAAAAACAATCCATTTCACCTTAGTTAGCTCAAAAACGATCCATTTCACCTTAGTTAGCTCATAAACGACCCATTTCAACTAAGTTAGCTCATAAATGATCCATTTCACCTAAGTTAGCTAAAAACGATCCATTTTACCTTAGTTAGCTCAAAAACGATCCAATTCACCTTAGTTAGCTAAAAACGACCCATTTCACCTTACTTAGCTCATAAACGACCCATTTCAACTAAGTTAGCTCATAAATGATCCATTTCACCTAAGTTAGCTAAAAAACGATCCATCTCAACTTAGTTAGCTAAAAAACGACCCATTTCACCTTAGTTAGCTCATAAATGACCCATTTCAACTAAATTAGCTCATAAACGACCATTTCAACTAAGTTAGCTCATAAATGACATATACTTGTTGTTCTAGTCTTCTTCTTCTAGTCACCTATTTCTAACTTTCTCATTTGCCCTTTTGGAGATTTCATTCACTTCATCGAAGCTAGCTTGCTATGATGGAGTGCTTGTTTTTTCGAAACTTTGCATCGTACCTAGATGGAACTAGCTATCTTGATGAAACTTTGCATTGTAATATGTATATGGATGGATCTTGATGGAACTTGCTATGATGGAACAATGTGTATGGATGGAACTTGATGGAACTTGCTTATGTATGAATGGATGAAACTTAATTATGTGCTGCATATGTGATATGTGTGCTGTTAAATAGCCCTGTGAACTATATCTATATATGTCATATATATTTACTGTGAAATTTGTTGGATTAAAAAAACAGCAAAAAGAGCCAATATACATGCTCTTTGCTGTCTGCTACCGACGACATTGGGCTCTTTGCTATCAGCCGCGGACGACAAAGAAGCCACGTGGCAGCCCACTGTGCTTCCTTGGAGCTGACCCATTTGGTCAGTTTGCCTACAGTAGCAGATGGCAAAGAGTAAATAATTTTGCCATCAGCGGCGAATGGCAAAGGCCTGCCGTTAGACACCTAACGGACTAACAACGGAATATTTGCCGTCTGCTTTCTTTGCCGTCTTCTACTCATGGCAAAGGCCCCTTTGCCGTTAGCCGCGTAAAGCGGACGGCAAAGTAACTATTTGCCGGACCTTACGTTGCCGGAGCCTTTTGCCGTCCGCGGCGGACGGCAAAGACCTTTGTCGTCCGCCTTTCAGGCCTTTGCCGTCCGCCGTGGCAGACGGCAAAGTAGCTGATTCCTGTAGTGCTTATCTTTTCTTTTTCTCGGTTTGATAGACATGTCCTTCACATAGATAACCTGCGCCATATCATTGGCTAGGACAAACGGTTCATCAGTGTACCCAAGATTTTTCAGATCCACTATTGTCATTCCGTACTATGGGTCTACTTGTACCCCGCCTCCTGACATATTGACCCATTTGCATTTAAATAAAGGGACCTTAAAATCATGTCCGTAGTCAAGTTCCCATATGTCCACTATGTAACCATAATATGTGTCCTTTCCCCTCTCGGTTGCTGCATCAAAGCGGACACCGCTGTTTTGGTTGTTGCTCTTTTGATCTTGTTCAATCGTGTAAAATGTATTCCCATTTATCTTGTATCCTTTATAAATCAATACAGTCAAAGATGGTCCCCTGGACAACAAGTACAGCTCATCACAAACAGTCTTGTCACCTCTGAGACGTGTTTCCAACCAACTGCTGAAAGTCCTGATGTGTTCACATGTAATCCAGTTGTCGCACTACTCCGGGTGTTTGGAGCGCAGACTGTTCTTGTGTTCATCGACATACGGGGTCACCAAGGTAGAGTTCTGTAGAACTGTGTAGTGTGCTTGAGACCAAGAATATCTGTCCCTGCATATTATTGAGTCCCCTCCAAGCGTTCCTTTTCCAGTCAGTCTCCCCTCATACCGCGATTTAGGGAGACCTATCTTCTTAAGGCCAGGAATGAAGTCAACACAAAACCCAATGACATCCTCTGTTTGACGGCCCATGGAGATGCTTCCTTCTGGCCTAGCGCGGTTACAGACATATTTTTTTAGGACTCCCATGAATCTCTCAAAGGGGAACATATTGTGTAGAAATATGGGCCCCAGAATGACAATCTCGTCGACTAGATGAACTAGGACGTGCGTCATGATATTGAAGAAGGATGGTGGGAAGACCAGCTCGAAACTGACAAGACATTGCGCCACATCATCCCTTAGCCTTGGTACGATTTCTGGATCGATCACCTTCTGAGATATTGCATTGAGGAATGCACATAGCTTCAGAATGGCTAATCGGACATTTTCCGGTAGAAGCCCCCTCAATGCAACCGGAAGCAGTTGCGTCATAATCACGTGGCAGTCATGAGACTTAAAGTTCTGGAACTTTTTCTCTAGCATATTTATTATTCCCTTTACATTCAACGAGAAGACAGTCGGGACCTTCATACTGAGCAGGCATTCAAAGAAGATTTCTTTCTCTTCTTTCGTAAGAGCATAGCTGGCAGGACCTTCATACTGCTTCGGAGGCATGCCGTCTTTTTCGTGCAAGTGTTGCAGGTCCTCCCGTGCCTTAGGTGTATCTTTTGCCTTCCCATACACGCCCAAGAAGCCTAGAAGGTTCACGCAAAGGTTCTTGGTCATGTGCATCATGTTGATTGAAGAGCGGACCTCTAGGTCTTTCCAGTAGGGCAGGTCCCAAAATATAGATTTCTTCTTCCACATGGGTGTGTCCCTCAGCGTCATTCGGAACAGCTAGTCCGCCGGGACCCTTCCCAAAGATTACGTGTAAATCATTGACCATAGCAAGTACGTGATCACCGGTACGCATGGCGGGCTTCTTCCGGTGATCTGCCTCGCCTTTGAAATGCTTGCCTTTCTTTCGACATTGATGGTTGGTCAGAAGAAATCGACGATGGCCCAGGTACACATTCTTCCTGCATTTGTCCAGGTATATACTTCCAGTGTCATCTAAACAGTGCGTGCATGCGTGGTATCCCTTGTTTGTCTGTCCTGAAAGGTTACTAAGAGCGGGCCAATCGTTGATGGTCACAAACAGCAACGCCTTTAGGTCAAATTCCTCCTGTTTGTGCTCATCCCACGTACGTACACCGTTTCCATTCCACAGCTGTAAAAGTTCTTCAACTAATGGCCTTAGGTACACATCAATGTCGTTGCCGGGTTGCTAAGGGCCGTGGATGAGAAATGGCATCATAATGAACTTCCGCTTCATGCACATCCAAGGAGGAAGGTTATACATACATAGAGTCACGGGCTAGGTGCTGTGATTGCTGCTCTGCTCCCCGAAAGGATTAATGCCATCCGCGCTTAAAGCAAACCATACGTTCCTTGGGTCACTTGCAAACTCATCCCAGTACTTTCTCTCGATTTGTCTCCACTGCGACCCGTCAGTGGGTGCTCTCAACTTCCCGTCTTTCTTATGGTCCTCACTGTGCCATCGCATCAACTTGGCATGCTCTCCGTTTTTGAACAGATGTTTCAACCATGGTATTATAGGAGCATACCACATCACCTTCGCAGGAACCCTCTTCCTGGGGGGCTCGCCGTCAACATCACCAGGGTCATCTCGTCTGATCTTATACCGTAATGTGCCGCATACCGGGCATGCGTTCAGATCCTTGTATGCACCGTGGTAGAGGATGCAGTCATTAGGGCATGCATGTATCTTCTGCACCTCCAATCCTAGAGGGCATACGACCTTCTTTGCTACGTATGTACTGTCGGGCAATTCGTTATCCTTTGGAAGCTTCTTCTTTAATATTTTCAGTAGCTTCTCAAATCCTTTGTTAGGCACAGCATTCTCTTCCTTCCACTGCAGCAATTCCAGTATGGTACCGAGCTTTGTGTTACCATCTTCGCAATTGGGGCGCAACCCTTTTTTGTGATCCTCTAACATGCAATCAAACTTCGGCTTCTCCTTTTGACTTTCGCATTGCGTCCTTGCATCGACAATGACCCGGCGGAGATCATCATCATTGGGCACATCATATGGTTCCTCTTGATCTTCAACAGCTTCCCTGTTGCAGCATAATTGGGCACATCATTTGGTTCCTCTTGATCTTCAGCAGCTTCCCCCGTTGCAGCATCACTATATTCAGGGGGCACAAAGTTGTCATCGTCCTCTTCTTCTTCGCCATCTTCCATCATAACCCCTATTTCTCCGTGCCTCGTCCAAACATTATAGTGTGGCATGAAACCATTGTAAAGCAGGTGGGTGTGAAGGATTTTCCGGTCAGAGTAAGACTTCGTATTCCCACATTTAGGGCATGGAGAATACATAAAATCATTCTGCTTGTTTGCCTCAGCCACTTCGAGAAAATCATGCACGCCCTTAACGTACTCGGAGGTGTGTCTGTCACCGTACATCCATTGTCGGTTTATCTGCGTGCACTATATATAATTAAGTGTGTCAAAAACCATTATAGAACATCATGAATAGATAATTAAGTGACCAAATTAATAGAAGTTCATCATCACATTAAAACCAAAGTACATACATAGTTCTCATCTAACAACATAAAGCTCTCCAGAGCATCTAAATTAATTAAACCATACATTGAAACTATGTAAAACATTTCAACGCGAAAACAAATGCGATCATAATCGCAACCAAGGTAACAATTGATCCAACAGCATAATGATACCAAGCCTCGGTATGAATGGCATATTTTCTAATCTTTCTAATCTTCAAGCGCATTGCATCCATCTAGATCTTGTGATCATCGACGACATCCGCAACATGCAACTCCAATATCATCTTCTCCTCCTCAATTTTTTTTATCTTTTCCTTCAAGAAATTGTTTTCTTCTTCAACTAAATTTAACCTCTCGACAATAGGGTCGGTTGGAATTTCTGGTTCACATACCTCCTAGATAAATAAAATCTATGTCACGTTGGTTGGCATAATTTTCATAAACAATAAATGAAGCAATAGTTATAAAGATAATATATACCACATCCGAATCATAGACAGGACGAGGGCAACGGGGGCGGATACCAAAACCATCGCACTATATAATAGCAAGCAATAAAATAGTAAGAAAATTAGACAAGTATCTATCTAAAGCAAGAATTTTTTTTCTTTCAGAAAGAAGATAAGAACAAGAGGCTCACCACGGTGGTGTCGACGACGAGATCGGCCCGAGCGATCGATGACAGTGAAGACGGGAACGGGGCGTGATGGGCCGCTAATATAAACCTAGACAAATCTCGGGAAAAATAGAGTTCGGAGGTCGTGCTTCGAGAGGAGAAAGCTTAACTAGTGTGGCTCGGGCATTTCATTGAACACCTCATGTGCATAGGAGGTGAGCTAGAGCACCACAAAGCCCTCCCCTCCCCGGCCAGAGAAAAACAAAGCAGTGGAGTGCTCTGCTCGCGGGTGAGGGGTATATATAGGCACCTCAATGGTCTCGGCTCGTGGCACGAACCGGGACTAAAGGGAAGCCTGTTGTCCCGGTTCAAGCAAACAACCGAGACCAATGGTGGTGGGCCAGGAGCCAGGCCCATTGGTCCCGGTTCGTCCCACCAACCGGGACCAAAAGGTCCATATGAACCGGGACCAATGGCCCACGTGGCCTGGCCGGCCCCCTGGGCTCACGAACGGGGACCAATGCCCCCATGGGTCCCGGTTCTGGACTGATCCGGGACTAATGGGCTGACCCGGCCTAAACCAAAGCCCTCTTTTCTACTAGTGGGTCATGGTCCTACCATGATTTCTAGCAAACATAGCTAAGCTATCACTAGCTTTATTTTGGGATCGAGATACATGGGTAATACAAGTTTGTCTAAGGGGCAGCAAGTGTTTTATCTCCTGCACAACAGAGGCATAGACTGAACGATCGACGCCTTCACATGAAATCACGACCACTGCCTCCAGGAGTCCATCTCACCACTATCGGAAGATCACTGCATTGGATCGCCAAGGAAACACGAAATACCTTCCATACAAGCACAAAGCTCCGCCTCCCAAGGCGTGTCGACATGAGAACAGAGATCTGCAAGCTGAAAAGTTAATGACCCCTGGTGGTTACGCAAAATCATTCGAGCACCGGCTACCTCTGAGGATACAAAGGATCCATCTGTGTTCAGTTTATTCCATCCCAGTTCCGGGGCGCACCATCTTTTCACATCTGCCACATTGGTGGGCTTCACAACTCGAGCTGGTCTATCATAGACTATGCAAGCTTTACCTTTGGCCGGGTCCGCTCTGGGGTTAAGATTGATGCCAATAAGAGAGTCGACATAGCTCCGGAGAAATCTTACAGAGGCCTCCATAGGAGGTGCAGGTTTAGAGTGAACAACTTCATTCCTGACAAACTAGGTCCTCCAAAAAATCATCATTACCATCATCCGACCCACATCGTTCAAGGGTGCCAAGACATGAACAAGCCATTCCTTGCCATTATTCACCAACGCTTCTAGCTTCGGGATCGCCCACACTTTGGCGATTGCAAGATACAGGTCGTATCCAAGCTGACAGCGAGCAAAAGGATGAAAATTATCTTCTTCTTCCACACCACAAACCAGACAATGGCTCATGGTTTCAAGGCCAATTCTATGCTTCCTCTGCCAGGTCGGGAGTGCATTGGTAGCAAGATGCCAAGCAAAATTACGTACAGAAGGCGGAGCCCAGCTCTTCCAAATAAAGCTCCAACACTTCCTTTGACCTGACGGCGCCGTGCTCGAAGAAACTTCAATACCACGGTGCACTTCTTCAAACGCCAAGGCTGCTGTTGCATGTCTGAAACCGATGACATGCGTCAATGCTGAAACCGATGCATTGTGTTTTTGTTTTGCGTTTTCAGTGATGTACCATGCCACTTTTACTGTAAAAAAATGACTGGAAGATGTGTCCTCTCAGTTCACCTTTGTCTGTCTGAAAATTTGTACTAGCTTACATGGTGATACTTTGACCGTGATCTGAGTAAAGCCGCAACAGATCTCCCAACAATTTTTTTATAGGATGCTCTCAATCAAATAATCACTTGTATGGATGCTCCCAACAATACTTTGACCGACTTTTATGATAATTCTTTTTTCTTTTAACGTTTTGAACTAAATTCTAATTACTTATTTATTTTCTTTTATGATAATTCTTTTTGCTATTAAAGTTTGTAACAAAATTCTAATTACTTATTTATTTTCTTTTATGATAATTCTTTTTGCTTTTAATGTTTTG
>NC_057803.1:652077444-652079033 GCF_018294505.1 Triticum aestivum | reverse complement strand
TTGCTATTAAAGTTTGTAACAAAATTCTAATTACTTATTTATTTTCTTTTATGACAATCCTTTTTGCTTTTAATGTTTTGAACTAAATTCTAATTACTTATTTATTTTATTTTATGATAATTCTTTTTGCTATTAAAGTTTGTAACAAAATTCTAATTACTTATTTATTTTCTTTTATGATAATTCTTTTTACTTTTAATGTTTTGAACTAAATTCTAATTACTTATTTTTTTATGATAATTCTTTTTGCTATTAAAGTTTGTAACAAAATTCTAATTACTTATTTATTTTCTTTTATGGTAATTCTTTTTGCTATTAAAGTTTGTAACAAAATTCTATATAATTTTAATTTCAATAATACTAGAGGTTTATAAAAGCTTTTTAGTTGATTCCTTTAGTACCAGTTCTAAGGCTGTTACAAAGGCATTTTATTTGGTACAGGTTTTAAGGCTGGGGCCCCACGAGCACCTTTTAGTACCGGTTCGTGGCATGAACCGGTAAAAGAGTTTTTTAGTTGATTCTTTCTGCAGCTGTTTTTTAGTCCCACCTCGCCAAGCGAGAGGCACTCGCAGCGGTTTATAAGCCCTGAGTGTAGAGACGATGAAGGGAGAAGTGCAATGCTCACCTACACGTTGGCCTGAAGCTAAGCAACGTGCAGGCGAGCATTGCGCCTCTCTTTTATTTTGGCATGGTATCATCATAATAGTTGTGGAGAAAGTCTTCACTTTTTCTTGTAAGTAGAAACAAAAGAAAATAAATAAAGCAAGAAAGAAAACAAAAAAACAAAAAAAGTGATTTCAAATTTGAAAACTAATGGCACTAACAGAAAGTTTTTAATTTTTCTAAAACTAAAAGCAAAAAGAATTAAAAAATAAAGCAAAAAACAAAAGAAAATAAATAATGCAGAAAACAAAACAAAAAAACTGGGGAAAAAAATAAAAATAGCAACAATAACTAAAGAAAACAAAAAAATAAAAAAAGTGCCGCCTACTGGCCCCCCACGGCCTGAATACGACTAGAAACCCTATCATGGGCCAGGATTCAGGCCCGCAGAAGGCCCAGCAGGCCCACAGGCAAAGCAGTGTCAAATTAGGCCCATAGGCCTGCAGTTCAGAGGAGTTCGAGTGGGAAGAGGCAGCGGAGCTTATAAACAGGTGCGGGGCGCTCTCAACTAGCGAGGTGGGACTAAACTCCCACCACCACGCTGTTGTGCAAGGCCGTTGGTCCCGGTTGGAGGCACGAACCGGGACCAATGCCCCCCTTTGGTCCCGGTTCATGGCACCAACCGGGACCAATGACCCCCTTTAGTCTCAGTTCGTGCCACTAACCGGGACCAAAGGCCGCCGCTTCCCGCCCTTTGAGCTGCTAAAAAAAGGCCTTTGGTCCCGGTTGGCGGCTCCAACCGGGACTAAAGGTTGCATTCGTCCCAGTTTGTCTCACGAACTGGGACCAATGCTTCGTCTATATAACTAGTACTCGTGAAAATTTCATCCAGTTCGTCTTCCCCGCCCCGACGACGTCGCCTGGCTGCCCGTCTCCGGTTCGCCGTCGCCGCCGTCGTCGTCGCCCCGCGTCGTCCCACGCTGTCC
>NC_057803.1:651456710-651472827 GCF_018294505.1 Triticum aestivum | reverse complement strand
CTTTATGTGGTGTCGCTCAGACGCCCGACTGCGGCATTTCTTTTAAAGCCCTTTTATGTGGTGTCGCTCAGACGCCCGACTGTGGCATTTCTTTTAAAGCCCTTTATGTGGTGTCGCTCCGACGCCCGACTGTGGCATTTTTTTTAAAGCCCTTTATGTGGTGTCGCTCAGACGCCCGACTGTGGCATTTCTTTTAAAGCCCTTTATGTGGTGTCGCTAAGACGCCCGACTGTGGCATTGCTGGTTATTCGTTTTCATAAATTTTAATACTACTATGTTATTGCAATTTTATAAATAACCGCAGGCACGCATCAGAAATTTATTTACTATTTTCGACTGACGTCATGAGCATAAAATGTTTTCAGCACATCATTGTTATATTATACCTGTGTTCATAATGTTTGTGAGTACATTCAAAGTACTCACTGGCTTGTCCCTGGCTATTGTCTTGGCCAGATTTTCTTGCTCGGAGAGGAGCGACGCGATGCCAGCCCCGGAACCCACACAATGGAGATAGCAGCCTCGCGAAGATAGGAATTAACCTGGTCAGCTGTTCCCGTGGGAAATGGAGTCCCATAGACACTGATGTTTCACAACCCGCTTCCGCCATCAACCACTAGAAACCATTTGTTGTACTCACAGGCCAGAATGGTCTTGTACTACAGATTTTGTATTTTGCTTGGAATTTCTGTATCAAGTTGGAACCTCATCAGCTAACAGTAATCCTGGGGCTGATGAGCACGACGGTCTTTTCTGGAAATTTATTACCCGGAAAACCGGTCGTGACAGGCTTGGTATCAGAGCCAGGCTGACCATTGGCTAATCCTATCTTAGCCAGGTCAATAAACTTAGGCAAACCAACCCACTAGACCATAGCCAAACCCCAGCCAAGCTTCTCGTGCAAGATAGCCACACAGTGACCCAACACCTTTTGGCAGTCGGTGCCCAACCTATCAACCTAACCTGTCGCTCATGCGCCAGTGACCGGCCCCTAAATAGTCCTTTCTCGCAAGCGTGCGAAGGAAGACTCCGTCCCCTTTTTCTTATAAAAAGGGCACGCTAGCCTCAACCCAGCGCATCACAGCCGCTACCCCAAACCGAGCCACAATGCCTGGCCCTGTCGTGCACAACGAGACCACAGCAACCAACCTTGGAGGTTTTGTGACCATCCTTGCAAACCTCACCCGTCGTGCCTACGCGTTAGAGGAGCCACCAGAATATGTTGTGTACCAAGGACCCATGAGCGGTGAAGACCGCCAATTCTGGGCCACTGTGCACATTTACGGTAGGAGTCTAGCACCCGAACGCCCCTACAGGTTCACTGGAAGGACAACTTCCTTAGAGCCACAAGCCATCCAACTAGCCGCTCGAGAGGCTATAGTTCATCTCAGGCAGTTATCGCCCAGAGTTAACCGTCGCTCGTTCCACTACTACCCCAGGCGTGAAGGGTATGGTAGACCACCCCAAGTTGCCAACAGAGATCATGAGACGGACCCCGCATTGTTGCACCTAGTGCGCTATGTAAGTGCACTGGAGGCACTCTTCGACCAGATCACTATTGATCTGATCGCAGCTCGTGGAGAGCTGGTTCGTCGAGCCCCGGCGAGAGGAGAAAACGAGCCCAACACCGACAACCCAGTCATGCTGTTTGGACAACCGACCGAGACCCCGAGGTCTGCCCCAGCCATCGGCAAAGGTGCTGCGATAACCCCAGAGGTGCTTCGTCGCATTTTGGGAGCACACTCCAACGGGGTTGTGGCCAACAATCCCCGCGATGGTCATCACCACTACCCCGACCCTGCAGTTCCTCCGCCATCTCCGACTAATCCCGGCAGAGAGACACGTGGAGAAGCCTCGACATCCACCAGGCACGCTCGTTTAGACATAAACGAAGTAGACTGAGCAGTATGAGTAGCACCAAGTTTCAATGTATCCTCGCTTTGTAATCATGCGACCGCGTATTTTAACGCAGCCTGTCGTTGTGCCTCTGTCTTAATAGTAGCCTTGCATATTTGGTCAGCGCATAGCTGCATATTTTTCTGGGCACAACTACCAAAACCAACCCGACGACAACCACAGTAACACGTCTCTTTATGAGATATGTGTATCTCTGACACTGACCCGACCTTTGGAGCTAAGCTGGCAAAATTTTACCTTTCACCACGGTAAAAATGATCCAGCTCCATTGCTATATAAAGGCCACCTTGTGACCTTACCCAGCAACCCTCACTTTGTGCACAACACTCACGCTTTTTCCTGTCATGCCGAACTCCAGCATTCATCTGAGAACCCCAGATGCAACTCCAGGTAGCTTTGTCAAAATATTGTGGGATTTTACCCGCAGTACCATGGGTTCTACCCAACCACCTCAGTACGAGCTGTTCAAATCAAGGATCACCCCATCCACCTCGGAATATTGGGCAGCAGTACACATTCCTCCTATAGACCCCAACCAAGATCCAACGGAAATTTCCTTCATGGGAAAATCTATGCCAACCCCACACCTGGCCATAGAAGCTGCTGCGAAAGAAGCAATTGCTCGTCTTCGATCCGCAGTACCCTATGCCCGCGAACGAGGATATTATTACTTTCCGAGCCGTGCAGCACCCGGAGAAGTAACATCTTTTCCCGGTGGACGTATTGAGAGAGACCCAGTTCTGGCCAACCTTATCCAGTACATCATTGCTCAAGAGCATTTGAACCAGCGAGTGATGGATTATCTCCAGAGCCTCACAGATTTAAATCCTCAGATTGCCATCGGCAGACCACTGAGACCCGACCCGGAGAGACGCATACATCGACTGGTCAATCCACTTCCTCCAATAGAAGAGGAGTGTATTCCTTTACCAGAGACATTTTATCAGGACCCCGTCCAGTTACCTTTTTCATTTTAGACGTCACTATTGTATTTGTTCCTTGCAGCATTTATTTATGTATGTGACTTATGCGTGATACCCTGAGTTTGTACGGCAAGTCAATTATTTGGCTTCTACTAATGTGTGTAGTTTTTGTTGTGGTTTATGCTCCTTTAAATTAACTGTTTTTCCCTCGCGAAATCCTGGAGCGAGATTTCTTTTCCCTGAGTTGCTACACCTGCCCTTTCTCACGACGCGGATTAATTTCACACAGCACCACACAGCGGACTCACAACCATAATCATTCGGACACATACACTGTTTGCAAAATTTTGCAACGGTGTTACATCCAGCTAATCACCCCCTAACAACAGTTAGCACCCGACACACTCCATCTACTCCTCATGATCACCACCACCGCGGAGAGCCAACACCCGAGCCGCAGCGTCGCGATACTCGTCGAAGATTATCGTGCACAGGAGCACAGAGAGCCCCAGCAGCGTCGCCAGCCCTCCGCATATCAGGATCACAAACCAGTCCGGCATCGCCTCCGCCATTAGAGCCTCACCCAAGCTTCTGTAAGCAGTAATGGAGAAAGAAGGAAGAGGAGAAGTGAGGCCAGATGTGAGGAAGAAGAGAGAGTCACCCCAGCCGTTTTTATAGCTCGAGCTCGGTGTACGGTGGGCGAAGTCCACCAACGCCGCTCGTCGCCGATCGCCGGCATTCGGAATCGAATCCGCGAGCAGTGCCGACAACGCGCTGGCCCGCGAGGTGAGTGCACGCTGCACCAGCAGCTAGCACGCCGCGCACTACCACGGTACGGCCTAGATGCCCTACGAGTTAGGCATCGCCGGTGGAGAAAGCGCGAGAAAGCGCGCGGGAGAGAAGAGGTAGAAGGAAGAGCCAGAGGGAGAGAAGAGGAGACTGACAGTGGACCCCGGGTCCACCTGTCGGCCAGAGAGAGCACTGTGCTCTCGGGTACGACCAGCGTATATTTCAATTTAGAAGATTATTCTAACTTTTTATCCAGTGTAGAAATCACCCGATTTTGTTCCGAACCGTAGACTCTTCCACGCAGTACCACTTTTCACACTGTGGTTTTTTAACACTTATTGCCCTCTCACTGTAGCCACATCATTATTGCGTAAATATTTTCTTAACACCGCTTTTAGCAAATCTCGAGGACGAGATTTTTCTTAAGGGGGATAGTATTGTAACACCCCAAAAATTTGGCCTTGTTTTATTAAGTTAAAATTTTGCCAGGAATTAAAACTTTGGATTTCTGAGCTCCATTTTGATTTTTTAAATCATTTCCTTCCCTGTTATGATGAGTTTTTCCCAAAGAGAAAACTTTTCAAATATGTTATTGGACTTGTTTAACCTCTCAAGAAAAACTTTCCTTTTATCAGTGTAACTAATTAACTAAATTAATTGCTTGATCTTTACTTTCTTGAAAATAGTTTTTCAAGGTTAAATGGCCATATTTGAACTGCAACCATTTGATAAATTCACTTAAAATTCCCATAAAAATTTGGAGATGTCATGTGATGTTCTTAAATCACTTTTATGCAAAAATATATTTCCTTCATGAAATATTTTGAGCCCTACACTCAATTTTTCTTCTCTGGTCCAGAGTGCATTTTTCACTACAACCTATTTAAATATTTCTTTAAAAACTTCTACCAAAATTAGGGGAGGTCAGTAGGAGCATATTATTCCACTTTGTGCAAAAATCCAGGGTTGTTCTTTGAAAATATTGAGTGTATCAACCTCTTTTCCATTCTGGTCCAATTTGAGGATTTGTACAGCAACCACCATTTTAGTTGCTCCTATACCCTTGATTATTTCTCCTACTTGTAGTCCTCCATGTTAAACCCTTAAGTCCAGGAGCATGCACCATTTAGATCATTTTTGGTTCATGAAATAATGCTATTTATTTCCTGTCCAGAAATGTAGTTTTGCAAAACTTGCACTATCAAGTTTCCCCTTTTGTCCAAATAACCACACCACTCTCTCTTGCATCTAAAGAGACCCCAACCTGGAAGTTTTTGGCCACTCCAAGACTTGCCTAAGTGCCATTGGCATTTTGTCAAACACCCTGCGGACATGTTCTGTTTTGACATGAATTGTGGCATTGCACTGTGAGCTTGCACCTTTGATCAAACTAGCATGTCCACTAGACTCCCCGTTGCTCCTAACCTCGATCTGGTAAACCCCACCCTCACCTGCGACCTGTAGCATGCCGCGGCATTGTGTCGAACACCTGGTGTGCGTGCACTGGACGCGCCCAGAGCGCGCCAATTGCAGCCACGCGCGGCCGAGCCGACACGCTGGCCCCCACGGCTTTGGCCCGCTCTGCAGCACCACGCCACACGCTCCCCTCCTCGCAGCAACGCGCCAAGCAGCCCCCGCCGCGCCCGGCAGGCCAAGCGCTAGCCGCCGGCGCCGCCCGACAGCCCTGCGCCGTTCAGCGCCGCCCAAGCTTCTCACGCTCGCCACCTGGCCCCTGGAACAGCGCGTGCTCATCCGCGAGTGTGTCCTCTAGCGCTCGTCGCCGCCACGATGCCCTGCTGCTACAAAACGACGGTTCGCCGACCGCCCTTATCCACCGCCGCGGAACCGACCTCGGCGAGCTATAAATGGAGGCCCCCGAGCCTCCCCGAGCACGCAGGCGACCTCATGCTACCCCCATGGCGCTCCCCTGCCTCACATTCGACCCTGGGAGGCCTCCTTCCTCATCTCCGGCAACTCCTGCCGCCGCCACCGCCCCGGCCAATCCGGCACCTCCAGTACCTCCCCCTCTCCGTTCTCTTCGCCAGTAACTTCCTCATTCCCCTGCGAACCCAACCCCCTACTTAATTTTGATCGGGAGCCATCGCCGCCAACAAATCACTTTGTCACCGGAGCTTCCCTCCGCCATGGAGCTCGCCGCCGGCGATTTCCTCCACCTCCGATGACCCTACGACCACTGGGAGAACCGCCCCAGCCGTGCGGATCCATCCCTACCCTCGGGGGCCCGCGAGGAGCAGCCAAACGCCTGCGACGATCGCCGGAGCCCCGCTCCGCTCGGGCAGAGGAGGGAGACGACGCGCGGCGACTGGTCAAACATGACCAGTAGGCCAGGCGGGCCCACTGTCAGTGACACCCCGCGCCGTCCACGTGTTTAAGTGAAGGCGTAATCCTTTGCAGTATGTTTTCCCCGCTTCGAAAGCGTAATCTCTTCAAAACGTTTTCTTTTCTGTTTTAATTTAAAAACAGATTTTTGACCAGAACTTTGACTGGCTATAACTTTTTAAATATAACTCCAAATGAGTTGATTCTTTTTCCTACCTTCCTCAAATTTGGTCTAGTTTATTTTATGATTTATTTGAAAAAAAAATTCAAACAACTTTTGGTGCTGTTTTTTTTTGTGCGTTAATTCTTTTATATTGCTAAAATAGGATTTTTGAAGAGAGAAGAAACTTTCAAAAGTTTGGAGATCACCCTGCCTTTCCACACATTGAAGGCAAGCATTCTGAATCCCGGCATAATATTTTGGTGTGATCGTTGATGCATTTATAACACCACCGCATTTCGAAGGACTTGTTATTTCATGTGATGTGATCATATGCATGGGTACATGTTATTGATTTCCATGCTGTTGGAAATGAACACACTTGTGATGATAAACATCCTCATGTGCCTTGCATGCATACCGGTAGGAACCGGGAAAACCTCTGCCTTGGGTAGGCATGAGTTTGTCGCCGGTCACTGTCGGGACGGTTATGTCCGGTATGACATGGTAAGATATAATGAGTGTTGATTGTATTGGTTGAAATATATTCGCTATACTAATCATGCAGGGAATACTTAAACCTCCTGAGTCGACCGTAGATCGAGTCTTGTTCCAGTAACCCCCATACTTGTTTCGTACTACCACTCGTCTCTACAGCAAGTAGAGTATGGTTCAGTAAGTTGTCAACCTCTTGCTAGCACACACCGTACAGAGAGGCCATGGTGGAAGATACCGATTGTAGCTGGTAGGCAGGCCACCTGGTCCGGGGGCATGGGTGTTTCCGGTTGGGACCGAGAGAGGAGGCCACCCCTTAGAGCACGCGATATAAGTTTGATCCCATGCTACGCGAGGTTGTAGCCTCCCCACTTAGAGTTTGCTTAACAGGTGTCGTGGGTGATTCCAGACACGTGTGAGTTAAGCTGTTGTGTGCAAGTTAGGTGTGTTTTCAGCAAAAAGACCGTAGACGGAATTAGTCCCGATGGACTAAAGAAATCCGTTACTCGTGGGTAAAGAGTACACCCTCTGCAGAGAATAAACCTATTCGAATAGCCGTGTCCATGGTTAAGGATTACAGTCTGGGATGGGTCAGGTGTCGGTCTTAGTGTCGGTCTTCGGAGGTGAAACGGTTAACCAGGAAATGGAATTACTACTCGTGACTTGTGATATCTATGATTATTATTATCGTTGACTAACCCGTGATATTATTGTTATTACCGAGTATCTCTGGGATGGTTCTACCTCCGGGATATTCATTATGATTGTTTCTTTTTAAAGCCCTTTATGTGGTGTCGCTCAGACGCCCGACTACGGCATTTCTTTTAAAGCCCTTTATATGGTGTCGCTCAGACGCCCGACTGCGGCATTTCTTTTAAAGCCCTTTTATGTGGTGTCGCTCAGACGCCCGACTATGGCATTTCTTTTAAAGCCCTTTATGTGGTGTCGCTAAGACGCCCGACTGTGGCATTGCTGGTTATTCGTTTTCATAAATTTTAATACTACTATGTTATTGCAATTTTATAAATAACCGCAGGCACGCATCAGAAATTTATTTACTATTTTCGACTGACGTCATGAGCATAAAATGTTTTCAGCACATCATTGTTATATTATACCTGTGTTCATAATGTTTGTGAGTACATTCAAAGTACTCACTGGCTTGTCCCTGGCTATTGTCTTGGCCAGATTTTCTTGCTCGGAGAGGAGCGACGCGATGCCAGCCCCGGAACCCACACAATGGAGATAGCAGCCTCGCGAAGATAGGAATTAACCTGGTCAGCTGTTCCCGTGGGAAATGGAGTCCCATAGACACTGATGTTTCACAACCCGCTTCCGCCATCAACCACTAGAAACCATTTGTTGTACTCACAGGCCAGAATGGTCTTGTACTACATATTTTGTATTTTGCTTGGAATTTCTGTATCAAGTTGGAACCTCATCAGCTAACAGTAATCCTGGGGCTGATGAGCACGACGGTCTTTTCTGGAAATTTATTACCCGGAAGCCGGTCGTGACAGGCTTGGTATCAGAGCCAGGCTGACCATTGGCTAATCCTATCTTAGCCAGGTCAATAAACTTAGGCAAACCAACCCACTAGACCATAGCCAAACCCCAGCCAAGCTTCTCGTGCAAGATAGCCACACAGTGACCCAACACCTTTTGGCAGTCGGTGCCCAACCTATCAACCTAACCTGTCGCTCATGCGCCAGTGACCGGCCCCTAAATAGTCCTTTCTCGCAAGCGTGCGAAGGAAGACTCCGTCCCCTTTTTCTTATAAAAAGGGCACGCTAGCCTCAACCCAGCGCATCACAGCCGCTACCCCAAACCGAGCCACAATGCCTGGCCCTGTCGTGCACAACGAGACCACAGCAACCAACCTTGGAGGTTTTGTGACCATCCTCGCAAACCTCACCCGTCGTGCCTACGCGTTAGAGGAGCCACCAGAATATGTTGTGTACCAAGGACCCATGAGCGGTGAAGACCGCCAATTCTGGGCCACTATGCACATTTACGGTAGGAGTCTAGCACCCGAACGCCCCTACAGGTTCACTAGAAGGACAACTTCCTTTGAGCCACAAGCCATCCAACTAGCCGCTCGAGAGGCTATAGTTCATCTCAGGCAGTTATCGCCCAGAGTTAACTGTCGCTCGTTCCACTACTACCCCAGGCGTGAAGGGTATGGTAGACCACCCCAAGTTGCCAACGGAGATCATGAGACAGAGCCCGCATTGTTGCACCTAGTGCGCTATGTAAGTGCACTGGAGGCACTGTTCGACCAGATCACTATTGATCTGATCGCAGCTCGTGGAGAGATGGTTCGTCGAGCCCCGGCGAGAGGAGAAAACGATCCCAACACCGACAACCCAGTCGTGCTATTTGGACAACCGATCGAGACCCCGAGGTCTGCCCCAGCCATCGGCCAAGGTGCTGCGATAACCCCAGAGGTGCTTCGTCGCATTTTGGGAGCACACTCCAACAGGGTTGTGGCCAACAATCCCCGCGATGGTCATCATCACTACCCCGACCCTGCAGTTCCTCCGCCATCTCCGACTAATCCCGGCAGAGAGACATGTGGAGAAGCCTCGACATCCACCAGGCACGCTCGTTTAGACATAAACGAAGTAGACTGAGCAGTATGAGTAGCACCAAGTTTCAATGTATCCTCGCTTTGTAATCATGCGACCGCGTATTTTAACGCAGCCTGTCGTTGTGCCTCTGTCTTAATAGTAGCCTTGCATATTTGGTCAGCGCATAGCTGCATATTTTTCTGGGCACAACTACCAAAACCAACCCGACGACAACCACAGTAACACGTCTCTTTATGAGATATGTGTATCTCTGACACTGACCCGACCTTTGGAGCTAAGCTGGCAAAATTTTACCTTTCACCACGGTAAAAATGATCCAGCTCCATTGCTATATAAAGGCCACCTTGTGACCTTACCCAGCAACCCTCACTTTGTGCACAACACTCACGCTTTTTCCTGTCATGCCGAACTCCAGCATTCATCTGAGAACCCCAGATGCAACTCCAGGTAGCTTTGTCAAAATATTGTGGGATTTTACCCGCAGTACCATGGGTTCTACCCAACCACCTCAGTACGAGCTGTTCAAATCAAGGATCACCCCATCCACCTCGGAATATTGGGCAGCAGTACACATTCCTCCTATAGACCCCAACCAAGATCCAACGGAAATTTCCTTCATGGGAAAATCTATGCCAACCCCACACCTGGCCATAGAAGCTGCTGCGAAAGAAGCGATTGCTCGTCTTCGATCCGCAGTACCCTATGCCCGCGAACGAGGATATTATTACTTTCCGAGCCGTGCAGCACCCGGAGAAGTAACATCTTTTCCCGGTGGACGTATTGAGAGAGACCCAGTTCTGGCCAACCTTATCCAGTACATCATTGCTCAAGAGCATTTGAACCAGCGAGTGATGGATTATCTCCAGAGCCTCACAGATTTAAATCCTCAGATTGCCATCGGCAGACCACTGAGACCCGACCCGGAGAGACGCATACATCGACTGGTCAATCCACTTCCTCCAATAGAAGAGGAGTGTATTCCTTTACCAGAGACATTTTATCAGGACCCCGTCCAGTTACCTTTTTCATTTTAGACGTCACTATTGTATTTGTTCCTTGCAGCATTTATTTATGTATGTGACTTATGCGTGATACCCTGAGTTTGTACGGCAAGTCAATTATTTGGCTTCTACTAATGTGTGTAGTTTTTGTTGTGGTTTATGCTCCTTTAAATTAACTGTTTTTCCCTCGCGAAATCCTGGAGCGAGATTTCTTTTCCCTGAGTTGCTACACCTGCCCTTTCTCACGACGCGGATTAATTTCACACAGCACCACACAACAGACTCACAACCATAATCATTCGGACACATACACTGTTTGCAAAATTTTGCAACGGTGTTACATCCAGCTAATCACCCCCTAACAACAGTTAGCACCCGACACACTCCATCTACTCCTCATGATCACCACCACCGCGGAGAGCCAACACCCGAGCCGCAGCGTCGCGATACTCGTCGAAGATTATTGCGCACAGGAGCACAGAGAGCCCCAGCAGCGTCGCCAGCCCTCCGCATATCAGGATCACAAACCAGTCCGGCATTGCCTCCGCCATTAGAGCCTCACCCAAGCTTCTGTAAGCAGTAATGGAGAAAGAAGGAAGAGGAGAAGTGAGGCCAGATGTGAGGAAGAAGAGAGAGTCACCCCGGCCGTTTTTATAGCTCGAGCTCGGTGTACGGTGGGCGAAGTCCACCAACGCCGCTCGTCGCCGATCGCCGGCGTTCGGAATCGAATCCGCTAGCAGTGCCGACAACGCGCTGGCCCGCGAGGTGAGTGCACGCTGCACCGGCAGCTAGCACGCCGCGCACTACCACGGTACGGCCTAGATGCCCTACGAGTTAGGCATCGCCGGTGGAGAAAGCGCGAGAAAGCGCGCGGGAGAGAAGAGGTAGAAGGAAGAGCCAGAGGGAGAGAAGAGGAGACTGACAGTGGACCCCGGGTCCACCTGTCGGCCAGAGAGAGCACTGTGCTCTCGGGTACGACCAGCGTATATTTAAATTTAGAAGATTATTCTAACTTTTTATCCAGTGTAGAAATCACCCGATTTTGTTCCGAACCGTAGACTCTTCCACGCAGTACCAGTTTTCACACTGTGTTTTTTAACACTTATTGCCCTCTCACTGTAGCCACATCATTATTGCGTAAATATTTTCTTAACACCGCTTTTAGCAAATCTCGAGGACGAGATTTTTCTTAAGGGGGATAGTATTGTAACACCCCAAAAATTTGGCCTTGTTTTATTAAGTTAAAATTTTGCCAGGAATTAAAACTTTGGATTTCTGAGCTCCATTTTGATTTTTTAAATCATTTCCTTCCATGTTATGATGAGTTTTTCCCAAAGAGAAAACTTTTCAAATATGTTATTGGACTTGTTTAACCTCTCAAGAAAAACTTTCCTTTTATCAGTGTAACTAATTAACTAAATTAATTGCTTGATCTTTACTTTCTTGAAAATAGTTTTTCAAGGTTAAATGGCCATATTTGAACTGCAACCATTTGATAAATTCACTTAAAATTCCCATAAAAATTTGGAGATGTCATGTGATGTTTTTAAATCACTTTTATGCAAAAATACATTTCCTTCATGAAATATTATGAGCCCTACACTCAATTTTTCTTCTCTGGTCCAGAGTGCATTTTTCACTACAACCTATTTAAATATTTCTTTAAAAACTTCTACCAAAATTAGGGGAGGTCAGTAGGAGCATATTATTCCACTTTGTGCAAAAATCCAGGGTTGTTCTTTGAAAATATTGAGTGTATCAACCTCTTTTCCATTCTGGTCCAATTTGAGGATTTGTACAGCAACCACCATTTTAGTTGCTCCTATACCCTTGATTATTTCTCCTACTTGTAGTCCTCCATGTTAAACCCTTAAGTCCAGGAGCATGCACCATTTGGATCATTTTTGGTTCATGAAATAATGCTATTTATTTCCTGTCCAGAAATGTAGTTTTGCAAAACTTGCACTAGCAAGTTTCCCCTTTTGTCCAAATAACCACACCACTCTCTCTTGCATCTAAAGAGACCCCAACCTGGAAGTTTTTGGCCACTCCAAGACTTGCCTAAGTGCCATTGGCATTTTGTCAAACACCCTGCGGACATGTTCTGTTTTGACATGAATTGTGGCATTGCACTGTGAGCTTGCACCTTTGATCAAACTAGCATGTCCACTAGACTCCCCGTTGCTCCTAACCTCGATCTGGTAAACCCCACCCTCACCTGCGACCTGTAGCATGCCGCGGCATTGTGTCGAACACCTGGTGTGCGTGCACTGGACGCGCCCAGAGCGCGCCAATTGCAGCCACGCGCGGCCGAGCTGACACGCTGGCCCCCACGGCTTTGGCCCGCTCTGCAGCACCACGCCACGCGCTCCCCTCCTCGCAGCAACGCGCCAAGCAGCCCCCGCCACGCCCGGCAGGCCAAGCGCTAGCCGCCGCCGCCACCCGACAGCCCTGCGCCGTTCAGCGCCGCCCAAGCCTCTCACGCTCGCCACCTGGCCCCTGGAACAGCGCGTGCTCATCCGCGAGTGTGTCCTCTAGCGCTCGTCGCCGCCACGATGCCCTGCTGCTACAGAACGACGGTTCGCCGACCGCCCTTATCCACCGCCGCGGAACCGACCTCGGCGAGCAATAAATGGAGGCTCCCGAGCCTCCCCGAGCACGCAGGCGACCTCATGCTACCCCCATGGCGCTCCCCTGCCTCACATTCGACCCGGGGAGGCCTCCTTCCTCATCTCTGGCAACTCCTGCCGCCGCCACCGCCCCGGCCAATCCGGCACCTCCAGTACCTCCCCCTCTCCGTTCTCTTCGCCAGTAACTTCCTCATTCCCCTGCGAACCCAACCCCCTACTTAATTTTGATCGGGAGCCATCGCCGCCAACAAATCACTTTGTCACCGGAGCTTCCCTCCGCCACGAAGCTCGCCGCCGGCGATTTCCTCCACCTCCGACGACCCTACGACCACCAGGAGAACCGCCCCAGCTGTGCGGATCCATCCCTACCCTCGGGGCCCCGCGAGGAGCAGCCAAACGCCGGCGACGATCGCCGGAGCCCCGCTCCGCTCGGGCAGAGGAGGGAGACGACGCGCGGCGACTAGTCAAACATGACCAGTGGGCCAGGCGGGCCCACTGTCAGTGACACCCCGCGCCGTCCACGTGTTTAAGTGAAGGCGTAATCCTTTGCAGTACGTTTTCCCCGCTTCGAAAGCGTAATCTCTTCAAAACTTTTTCTTTTCTGTTTTAATTTAAAAACAGATTTTTGACCAGAACTTTGACTGGCTATAACTTTTTAAATATAACTCCAAATGAGTTGATTCTTTTTCCTACCTTCCTCAAATTTGGTCTAGTTTATTTTATGATTTATTTGAAAAAAATTTCAAACAACTTTTGGTGTTGTTTTTATTTTGTGTGTTAATTCTTTTATATTGCTAAAATAGGATTTTTGAAGAGAGAAGAAACTTTCAAAAGTTTGGAGAGCACCCTGCCTTTCCACACATTGAAGGCAAGCATTCTGAATCCTGGCATAATATTTTGGTGTGATCGTTGATGCATTTATAACACCACCGCATTTCGAAGGACTTGTTATTTCATGTGATGTGATCATATGCATGGGTACATGTTATTGATTTCCATGCTGTTGGAAATGAACACACTTGTGATGATAAACATCCTCATGTGCCTTGCATGCATACCGGTAGGAACCGGGAAAACCTCTGCCTTGGGTAGGCATGAGTTTGTCGCCGGTCACCGTCGGGACGGTTATGTCCGGTATGACATGGTAAGATATAATGAGTGTTGATTGTATTGGTTGAAATATATTCGTTATACTAATCATGCAGGGAATACTTAAACCTCCTGAGTCGACCGTAGATCGAGTCTTGTTCCAGTAACCCCCATACTTGTTTCGTACTACCACTCGTCTCTACAGCAAGTAGAGTACGGTTCAGTAAGTTGTCAACCTCTTGCTAGCACACACCGTACAGAGAGGCCATGGTGGAAGATACCGGTTGTAGCTGGTAGGCAGGCCACCTGGTCCGGGGGCATGGGTGTTTCCGGTTGGGACCGAGAGGGGAGGCCACCCCTTAGAGCACGCGATATAAGTTTGATCCCATGCTACGCGAGGTTGTAGCCTCCCCACTTAGAGTTTGCTTAACAGGTGTCATGGGTGATTCCAGACACGTGTGAGTTAAGCTGTTGTGTGCAAGTTAGGTGTGTTTTCAGCAAAAAAACCGTAGACGGAATTAGTCCCGATGGACTAAAGAAATCCGTTACTCGTGGGTAAAGAGTACACCCTCTGCAGAGAATAAACCTATTCGAATAGCCGTGTCCATGGTTAAGGATTACAGTCTGGGATGGGTCAGGTGTCGGTCTTAGTGTCGGTCTTCGGAGGTGAAACGGTTAACCAGGAAATGGAATTACTACTCGTGACTTGTGATATCTATGATTATTATTATCGTTGACTAACCCGTGTTATTATTGTTATTACCGAGTATCTCTGGGATGGTTCTACCTCCGGGATATTCATTATGATTGTTTCTTTTTAAAGCCCTTTATGTGGTGTCGCTCAGACGCCCGACTGCGGCATTTCTTTTAAAGCCCTTTATGTGGTGTCGCTCAGACGCCCGACTGCGGCAGTTCTTTTAAAGCCCTTTTATGTGGTGTCGCTCAGACGCCCGACTGTGGCATTTCTTTTAAAGCCCTTTATGTGGTGTCGCTCAGACGCCCGACTGTGGCATTTCTTTTAAAGCTCTTTATGTGGTGTCGCTCAGACGCCCGACTGTGGCATTGCTGGTTATTCGTTTTCATAAATTTTAATACTACTATGTTATTGCAATTTTATAAATAACCGCAGGCACGCATCAGAAATTTATTTACTATTTTCGACTGACGTCATGAGCATAAAATGTTTTCAGCACATCATTGTTATATTATACCTGTGTTCATAATGTTTGCGAGTACATTCAAAGTACTCACTGGCTTGTCCCTGGCTATTGTCTTGGCCAGATTTTCTTGCTCGGAGAGGAGCGACGCGATGCCAGCCCCGGAACCCACACAATGGAGATAGCAGCCTCGCGAAGATAGGAATTAACCTGGTCAGCTGTTCCCGTGGGAAATGGAGTCCCATAGACACTGATGTTTCACAACCCGCTTCCGCCATCAACCACTAGAAACCATTTGTTGTACTCACAGGCCAGAATGGTCTTGTACTACATATTTTGTATTTTGCTTGGAATTTCTGTATCAAGTTGGAACCTCATCAGCTAACAGTAATCCTGGGGCTGATGAGCACGACGGTCTTTTCTGGAAATTTATTACCCGGAAAACCGGTCGTGACAAAAATAAGCCCGCCTACTAGGCCAGAGTGGCCTGCATACGACTAGAAACCCAACCTGTCGTTGGGTCAGGATGCAGGCCCGCAAAGGCCAAGTGGGCCCACAGGGCTGCAAAGAACACGTAGGCCAAGTAAGCCTTCTTTGGAGAGGAGCTCGAGAGAGCGACCGCACGGGGGTTTATAAACCAGTGCGGTCGCCCCTCGGCTAGCGAGGTGGGACTAAACTTGCCGCACCGCACCTGCGCCAGTGCACCCCCTTTAGTACCGGGTCGTGGCACAAACCGGTACTAAAGGGGGGGCCTTTGGTACCGGTTTGTGCCACCACCCGGTACTAAAGGGGGTCACTTTCCGCCGCTTGGCCTGGCCAAAACAGGCCTTTAGTATCGGTTGGTGGTTCCAACCGGTACTAAAGGTGCCTTCTATATATATAACGGCTACGAAAATTTCAGTTTCCCTCTCTGTTCGTTCTTCTGTTTCCGTCTCCGTCGCCGTCGCCGCCGCCCTCGATCGTCTCCGTCGCCGCTCGTCTCCGTCGCCGCCCCCGTCCCCGTCGCCGCCCCCGTCCCCGTCGCC
>NC_057803.1:651439988-651456267 GCF_018294505.1 Triticum aestivum | reverse complement strand
CGCCTCGCCGTCCCCCTCGCCTCGCCGTCGCCTCGCCGTCGCCGTCGCCCGCTGTGAGCCCTCCCCGAGCCCGTACACACACACAAGCATGTTTAATTAGTTTAGGTAATTAGTCTTTAATTAGTTTAGATTATTTAGATTATTATTTTGTATGTTTAATTAGTTTAGATAATTAGTGTTTAATTAGCACACACACACACATGTATTTTGTATGTTTAATTAGTTTAGATTATTTAGATTATTATTTTTTCACTATTATATATGTATGAATGCATGTTAGATGGATATAATTAGTGTTTAATCAGTTAGAAATTAGTGTTATATAGAAATGTTAGAAATTAGTGTTATATAGAAATGTTAGAAATGTTAGAAATTTTAGTGTTATTTAGATTATTTAGATTAGCATAATTAGTGTTATATAGAAATGTTAGAAATTTTAGTTATCAAAATCCAATCATTAAAAAAATGTTACTTTTTGCGGGCATATAGCTAGTATTTGTTCTCGACGATGCCCGGCCCGCATCCTCGCCGTCGACCCGTCCGCGACGACGTCCAGCCGACCCATGTCTGGGACTGGGCTCCGCCGGGCTGGCACTGGGAGGTGCTGCCTGGAGGGGCGCGCCGCTTGATGAGGAACCCGGCCCCGGGTCCCGTCGTCGACCTTGATCTCGTTTGGTGGCGTTCGCGTGGGCCAGTTTCGGTGCGGAGGGACCCGGCCCCGCCGGAGGTGGTACGTCGCCGTGTCAGGGAGGAGGACGAGCACGTCCATCGCTACATGGTTGCGTTAGAGGGCGGCAGGTTCTCCAATACCTGGCAGTATCTTCGGGGATCTCACTTCAGCTATGATCCTGTGAGGGTTCCTTCTCTTTGGGTGTCCACCGCCCGCGCCGCAGGAACCGCGAGTGTCCTAGATTCTTCTGTAGTATTCGATCTTTAATTAGCTAGCCAGTGATGTACTATTCAATATTATATATTATTCGAGACGATGTATTCGAGATTATATCTATTATTCTAGACGAAGTATTCGAGATTATATCTATTATTCGAGACGATGTAATTTGAATACTAAATTGTTTTATTTCTTTTGAATTAGTTAAATAAAAGCTATGGCAGACAATACCGACATAGAGGGAGAACAGACCATGTTCGATATGATACGCGGGCCAAATGATGATCAGAATGAAGAAGATTATGACGGCTCCGAATTTCTAAACAACACCGGAGAGGGTGATATGATATTCGATCGCGACGACCGAATTGATGAAGTCATGAACTACGATTATGACGATGACGAAGAACATGTTGATCCTGAAACAACAAAGACCGGCGAGGTATATATGTTTATATAAGCAGGTATCTGGTGATCATCACATGTTTTAAATGACTTGAAGATATATTAACGAATCGATCTTTGTTCTTTCAGCCATCCGGATTGAGCAAATCTTCAGGCAAAAGGACGAAACGAGGCCCGAACAAAAAGTTGAAGGAGAGCGTAAAGTACAATATCGAGGCAGTCAGACCTAATGGCGAACCATTAGCGCCTAAGAAGATTGCGGACAAGTTCATTCGTCAGTGCGGAGTTCTTGTGAAGGACCAACTCCCGATCTCCCTTCAAGAATGGAGAGAGCCAGCAAAAGACAAAAGACAAAAAGGCAAAGAGGACGCTGCTCCACGTTCAGATGTTACTTTTGTCGACAAGAATCAAAAAGATCTGCTTTGGGATACTCTCATGGAACATTTCACCCTACCAGATCATTTCACAGAAGCAGATGTGCAGAAAGTCAAGGACGCTGCTCTTAGGAAGATGGCGGTTGCATTCAAGAACCACAAGAATCGTGAATGGGACAAGTACGTCAAGGGAGGAAGGAATACTCCAGTATTCGAGGGAACGCTAGAGAACCAACGTGCTCATTGGGACGATTTCGTGAAATTCAAGGATTCGGAATTAGCTAAGGAACGGTCGAGAATAAACAAGAAGAATGCCGAAAAAAGGATAAGTTCCATAAGCTGGGGCCAGGTGGCTATGCGGTGGCAATGCCTAAGTGGGATAAGTATGAGAAAGAGATGGAGGATGCAGGTGCCACTCCGGTTACTAAGAGCTGGCCCCCCAAGGTCAGGACTTGGTTCTATGCGCGTGGGGGGGAGTTGGACCCGAAGAGAGGCAATGTTTCGACGAGGGCAAGTCTGAAGGGAGCCGACGATGCGATACTTGTTGCAATAGAAGAGGCACGATCGGGGGTGTTCTAGCCCAACAGAGAGAACGACAAGCTTACGCGTGCCCTGGGAAATCCTGAACACCCGGGAAGAACACGAGGCAAGGGCGCTATTCCGTGGTATGAGCGGTTCTCAGACTGGAACACCGACTACAGAACCCGTGCGAGAAAGAAGATTGCGGAGGAGAAGAAGAGGAAGATGGAGGAGGAGCAGAGGAAGCGGGACTATGAACGCCTTCAAGGCCTAGAAGCAAGTCAAGCGGAATTGGTAGTCAAATTCCAGCGGCAGCAGGAGCAGATCGACTCACTTACCCAGCAAAGGGGGTCTCAGCAGCTGCAGCAGCTAGTGAATGATCCAGCATTGGATAACACCGCCCCATCCATGCCGAGAAGCAGCGTGGGTTCCGCCCCGGACGACGCAATGCTGGGTAGATACCCCGTGGATGACATCACGGAGAACACTAGCTGCGAGCTACACGTCAAAATGAAGAACATATCCATGAAGGTGGCGGACGCCGTTGCTTTTACAAATCCCCCCGAGGCAACCTTCCATTGCAACCTGATTCCAGCGGGCTATGCTCGTGTCTTGGTTGATGAGGTGGTGGACCCATATTCGGAGCTAGAGCTTGACTATCCTGGAGGTGACGACGAGCGCTTTCTCGGAGACGCCAAACATCGTATCATCCTATGGAAAAAGGATTGCATCATCATTCGAAGGCCACCGACACCGCGTCAGCCGACTCCTCGTCGAAGTCCGCCACCGAGTCAGCAGTCTCCCGCTCCTGCAAGTCCACCAAGTCCGGCAAAGTGTCAGGCCACTCCTCCTCCAAGTCCGGCAAAGTGTCAGGCCACTCCTCCTCCTCCAAGTCCGCCACAGCGTCAGACATCCACTCCTCCTCCAAGTCCGGCACAAGCTCAGGCTACTCCTCCTGCAAGTCCGGCACAGCTTCAGGCGGCCACTCCTCCTCGTCCAACTCAGCCCCGTCAGCCGTCTCCGCCACCTCAGCAACACAGAAGAGACACCCCGCAGCTATGGTGCGTAGCGATACGAGTCGAGGTAGTACAGGAAGTACAGGCGAAGGCAAGCGATATAAATATGGTCCAAGCCTCACGCCTCTTCCGCAGAGGGCTTATGACAGGTCCGAGGAGGAAATCGCAGCCATATCCAAGTCTGAGGTGGAAGCCCATTTTGCACCAAAACCGCCAACACCGCCAAGGGAGAAAGTGCCTGAGGAAACAATTGACCACTTCATTCGTATGGCTCAACCACCAGCTCCCGAGCCTGTTGACACAGACTATGAGCGCCACATCAGGAAGTTAAATCGAGCACGTGTACGTAAGGAGGCGAGCTCGGGATCGAGCAAACAAGAAGCAGCTGCCAAAAAATGCGGGAAAACCATTCCCCAGCTGGGAGAACAGGCGGCGCAATCGATCCCCTCGCTTGTTGTGCCAACAACACGTGACAGTACGTGCGCCCAATATTATTGTGGGCAAAAAGTTTACGTTCCTGAGGTGGGCAATGTGGTAATAACGGAGGAGCATATAATGCAGGCTGAAGTTCTCAAAATCACTGTTGGACAACTCCTCGAGATCGAGCCCATGCCTGTGCTTAGAGAGGATGAAATAAAACGAAAATATGTCCAGGGCCAACCTTTGGTCGAGCCAGACAAGGTCAAGAACCTCCCAACGAGAATGTATGAATTGCATCAATGGTACATGAACATTACGAAGATTTCCGATCGATTGTCCCTCATGGTGAATGTCAAGGAGGATCATTACTACCATGAGAAAGCTGTGTCCGTTGAGTATTCTGAACTGTTTCAGTTATACAATCAAGACGCACTCGACAAATCTATCGTCAGTTGCTATTGTCTGTAAGTGATTTCTTTCTGTAATTTAAGTCTCAAGCTAGCTGTAGTGATCCTTATCATTACCTGTAATTATCCTCACTATATTCTTTTCTGTGGTATTATAGGCAGGATGAAGATGTATGAAATGAGAAAAGGTGGACGCTATGGCATTGGGTTCATTGACCCAAACACCGTTAATGAATACACATGGAAAATAGATGAACGTCATCAAAAGGCCGTAGAGGACAGCATGCTAGAGTTCTTGAAGCGCCTCAAATACAATGAAGATATACTACTTCCTTACAACTTTCAGTGAGTCACACTGTCTTGTACTACAAATTCTCCGTTTTTGCCTACTAGCTAGCTACATGTTTTTGCTTACATATGCCCGCTTAATTAAGACATGCAAATGTGTGTGCATGCAGATATCACTGGGTCTTGTGTATCATTAAAGTTGACGTCGGAACAGTTGAAATACTGGACTCACTATTCAAAGAAAAAACTGACTATAACATCTTGTTTGGGATAGTCAACAGGTAATTTCAATCATTATTAACTATATATCTCGGCCTATTTAATTAGTTCATCATTTCATGATATGAACTATTTAATAACCCCTTTATTCATTTTCTTTTTCGGCGGGCAGGGCTTGGGCAAGGTTGATCAGGGTCACGGACGGCGAATGGAAAGAAAAGCTTAAATGTGGAAGACCCAAGGTAAGTAATTAAGTAGTACTAGCTAGCTAGCTAGCTGCCATCTCTTTAATTATCATAATTGATTAATTATTATCTGATCAAATTCCATTCTCGTAAAGGCCCTGAAGCAGGCGCATGGGACTAATCTGTGTGCATTCTGCGTTTGCGAGAACATTCGCATGATGGCGTCCGAAGGAAGCAGATCTCAAAGACAGGAATGGGTACGCTTGTCAAAACACTATTCACAATTTTTACACCATTATCAATATCTAGTCACACAACTAATACACATGCATATTGATCTCCTTCTTAACAGTTCAGAGAGGTGCGGGCGAAGCTCCTAGAAACGGAGCGCGTAGAAGCACTTCAAGAGGAAATAGCGGGATTTTTGCTCGACCAGGTCATAAATCCGAAGGGAGAATACTATTACCCGCTACCGCCCCAATGAAAACCACTTCCAATTGTCATCGTGCTCCGAAGGCACCAATTAGGCTATAATGCCACTGGCTCCGAAGGCAACATGCATATGTAGGAGAAATTGTATATAGCTATACATGTGTGTATGTGTGAATTAATTAATATGATGGTTTGTGAGACATTGATGATATATATATGCATGATTGGTTCTACTAGAAATTCTATTTATATATATATATGCATAACGTGTACAATGTGTAGTATATATCGTAAAATACCAGCAAACGAAAAAGAATTAAAATGGAAACACAAAATTAAATGAAAAAGAAATCATAAAACTAAAACCCCCCAAACCTCATAGTACCGGTTGGTCTTACCAACCGGTACTAAAGGACTCCAGGCCCCTGGAGCTGGCTCGTGCCACGTGGTTTCCCTTTAGCACCGGTTCGTGCTGAACCGGTACTAAAGGGGGGGGGGGCTTTAGTGCCCACACTTTAGTGCCGGTTTTGGAACCGGCACTAAAGGGCCTTACGAACCGGTGCTATTGCCCGGTTCTGCACTAGTGCATCCGAACGTGCACTTGAGTGACCTCCTGGTCGGCTGCCCCTGCGTCCACCTCATTGGGCCCGGCCTTCTCCAGGGCCTCGCCCTGATCGCATAAACTAGCTAGCACGCAGATCTTTAAAAACCAGGGCAGAAGGAGGGTGAATACCATTGCCATGCTTCTTAAATTGGTGCCCGAGCATGCCACAAACCGCACACCAGTACGGAAGCTTCTCATACTTGACTCTATATATCTGTCTCTTCCCATCTCTGATCATAGACACCGCATTCTTGAGAGGTTTTGAGACATTGATTCTGACCCAAACTCGATGAAAGTTGCCAACAAAATCATGTGAATTAGGTTCATAGGAAAGCACTTCTCCCACCTTAGCAGCAAGCGGAGTTACTAGATGGGCATACAATTCTGGTACATCATGGATTTGGATCCATGTGTTAATTGTCTCAAGCTTAACAATGGAAGGATTCGAGATCCCATCATACGGCACAAGTATCACCACATCTCCTCTGAAATTCCATGGGCCATCGTTCATGACTCTCTCCCAATCTCCAAGGCAAGAGAATTGGACAGTCTATAGGTGATCTTCCAAAGGTTTAAATCTTGCCTCATGCGCTATGTCCCAAGCCGCTCGCATGTTCCTGTAGAACCAAGTCTGACTGTAGTTCTTCGAGGTGTTAACCCTAGCCAGGGCTATCCATCTAGGCCCCTCTGGTGGTACAACTTGCTCATCTAAAACAACATCATCCAAGTCCTCCTCTCTCAGGCCCAACTCCTTCATCATCTGCTCGACATCGTTGACTCCTGAGGAATTCGAAGCTCTGGAAGACGCCATTAGAAACACTAACCCGAAGATCAGATCGGGTTGTTTTGGGGTAAACCCTAGTTGCCACCGGCCCCGCCCCTAGTCACGAGTGGGAGAAAACGACCAGGATGGCCGCCCCCCACGCCACACGGACGAGAGCGGGGAGTTGATCGGCGGTAGGGGAGCAAGACTCGACGGCGGCTAGATCGCCCCCGGGAGAACCAGAGAAACCCTAACTAGAGGGAAAAAACACCGTGACTTGACCTGATGATTGGCCGGGATAACCAGCTACTGTCACGGACAAGAACTTGGGCCAGCCCACTATAACACAACAAGAAATCCGTGAGGTTAAAAAAATGTTCGCATATTTCTAAAATTGTTCAGAAGTTAAAAAATGTTCCTGTTTTATATTTTTGGCGCGACTTCAATTCATTTTGTGTTTTAAAAAATATTTGGAATTCTGAAATTTGAAAAAACTGACCGTGATTTAAAAAATCACATTTGTCAAAAAATGTTCAGAATTACAACAATTTTTCACATGCTATGAAAAATGTTTCGGATTTTCAGAATTGTGTCACATCTTTTGAATACTTTTTTTGGAATTTCATAAATTATTTCATAAATAATGTTTTTAAAAAATGTTTCGGATTGTTGGCTGCGGACTCAACTGGGCCGGCCCACCAGACATAAAGCGAGTTTTTTTTCTTATCACACGCCGTAAAAATTCTTTCTTTCTTTCTCTTAACGCGTGAAGTAATAATTCCAAAAGATAAGAACATACCATGGAGTGGAACTTGGGACCTGGAAGGGTTGACCTGATTTCGCTAGCCACTACACCAGACGACTATGATTTACATAATAAGTGGCCGAAAATATTTAATCAGAAACTAAAGCGTCGAACTTTGAATTCTTTTTTAGGGCAAACAAACATTAAAAACGTATTTACTTTTGAAATTTTTGAACATTTTATAAAGTGCGTTTTGAAAATTTTGAATACTTTTAAAAAACCAACAACTTTCAAAAAGAGAACACCTTTTCAAACATAAACAACTTTAAAAAAGAAAACACCTTTTGAACATTTTGAACCATGTAAAAGAGTGTTTGTGTAGATTTATAAAATGTTTATTGTCACTAAGAAAATGTAAAACATGTATTTGGAAAAATATTACCATGTATTCAAAAAAGTTTTGGAAACATTTAATTTAAAAATGTCCATAATGTATTTGAAAATATCAAAAGTTTATCAAATATTTGATGTGTGTGTTAAAAATGTACATAGGCTACTAACAAAAATTAGACATGTGTAAAAAAGAAAAAAGAAAAGACAACATAAAAGAAAAAGCTAAGAAAAACCAAATTAGTGCGCGCGCGTGAGCGACTGCGCTACTGGGCCGACCCAATTCAGCTAATACCGGCGAAGTCCTCTGAAGGTTTAAAATAGACCGGAATTAGAGAGTTTGGTGTGCTGATTTCAAGGATTAAGAGTTCAGGGTTTGGTTTAGCTTCCGTTTACAAATTCAATGTTTATTTTGGACTTTTTCCTTTGCTATTTGTATGTATGATGACTAACTGAAACAAGAAATCACGGTGCATTAGCATTTGGAACGTGGATCCACCTTAGTTTGCTTCTATGTAATCTGCTTCCCCAAAAATAACTGCTTCCGAGAATCTACCGGCCGGGGACAAAACTGCAAGTTAGTTTTTCTCATGCTCTCTATTTTTATATTCCCCTATTTCCTATTCAATGATATTTTGGTTTCTATTTACCATAAAATGCTTGCTACTTCAGTTGCCTCAAAACACAATTAGAGCAAGTACAATAGAGTGACGTAAGCAGACTATAGGAGATGCCACATTAGATTTGTGTCTAGTTGGTGAAGATAAGAGGAGGAGATAGAAGAGAAGCGGACTACAAGTTTATAGCCGGCTGTAGCATCAGCCCAACAATCTTTGTGAGAAAAAGAAGTGGGCCATATATTAAGTACTAATGAATTTAATGATATAATCAAGTCATTAGTGCTGCTGCCCGCCCGTCGGTCATTTTACGGAAGCCCCCCTCCTATAATTTTCTGTAATTAACCCGCGTTATAGTTTAATTTTTTTAGGGGTACACTGATTCTTTATTCAAACAAGTTCAACAGAATCATTACAATATCTTGTGGTTGAAGGAACCGCACATAATTTCTAGACCTTCTCTCATATATCAAATCACACTCCAAAAAAATCTAACTTGCTAGCACGGATCTCCTGAAAAATGGTTACATGTCTTCCTCCTTGATTCGTCTCAATATCATTAATGAACGTAGCATAGTCCAAAGATACAAGGGCCCGACAAATATCCAAATCTTTGGCCAGCGACAAAGCCTCACGGCATGCCAAGGCCTCCAAGGTTGGCACGTCATTAATAGCCATATAAGTGATAGACCTGTTAGATGATGGACTTGCATTGTAACGTGACATTGTCACGATTGTAGATGTGCGTGCGTGTGTGTTAACTTGTGTATCAAGGCAGGTGGTTAGAGGGAACCGGTGCTAGTAGATATCCATGTATAGCTTGCACTAGGGGTCAAGACTCAACCACCTGCCGCCGCATCTTGTACTCTTTGTTGGCTATATAACACGCAGACGTCCCTGCCCGGAGACATACGCTTCACATCATCTCCTTTCAATCTTTTATGGTAATCAAAGCCTACCTCGGATTCATCCATGGCGAGCTCATCCACAAATACGTTCCCCTCATCTCCCTTTGCACACATCGCCACAGAGAAGCTATCGAAGGGGAACGAAGCCCTCTGGCGCGCCACCGTCCTCTCTGCCATCAGGGGGGCGCAGATGGCGGGCTTCCTCGATCTGGAGCAAGAAGTGCCTCCCACGACGATCGAGGTGACCAGCAGCGACGGCAAGACCAAGACGAAGGCCGCCAACCCTGAGTTTGGCACCTGGTACGCTCGTGATCAACAGGTGTTTTCCTATCTGCTGACTACGTTACCTCGTGAGATGGCCATCCAGGTGGCAACCTGCCACACCGCCGCGGAGCTGTGGAACACCGTGCAAGGGATGCTCACCTCGCATACCCGAGCACGGTCCGTCAACGTCAGGATCGCACTGGCGAATCTTCAGAAGGGCAACTCCACCATCACGGAGTACGTTGGTAAGATCAGAACTCTTTGTGATGAGTTGATGGCTTCAGGAAAAAAGGTGGACGAAGAAGATGTGGTTTCACACATCCTTGCCGGGCTGGAGGAAGAATTCGATCCCGTGGTTTCGGCCATGTGCTCATGGGTCGAACCTGTAACCGTCCCGGAGCTGTACTCGCAGCTTCTGAGCTTCGAGACGCGCATGAACCTCCGCGGGGGAGCCTCTCAGTCCTCCGCCAACGCTGCATCACGAGGGCGCTTCACCAACTCCAACAAGCAGAACGGCAACGGCGGCGGCGGTGGTGACCGCGGTCGCCCCTTCAACAACAAGCAAGCCGGCGGCGGTGGTGACCGCGGCCGGAACTTCAACAAGCCCAGCGGCGGGGGTGGCCGTGGCAATTCAGGAGGAAACGGTGGCGGCTTCAACAACAACCCCACTGCCAAACCAATGTGCCAGATCTGTGGCAAAGTTGGGCATGTTGCTTGGAAGTGCTGGAAGCGGTACGACTCCGCTTACCAGGGAGGTGAAGAGCGCTCGGCGAACATTGCTGCTCCACAATACGGCGTCGATACAAACTGGTATATGGACAGTGGTGCAACTGATCATATCACCGGTGATCTAGAGAAGCTCACGGTCCGGGAGAGGTACACCGGCAATGAGCAGATTCACACTGCAAATGGTTCAGGTATGGCGATTAATCATGTTGGTCATACAACTATTTATACCCCAGATCGTGAACTTCATCTAAATAATGTTCTTCATGTTCCGGAGGCCACCAAAAGTTTGATCTCTGCAAGTAAACTTGCTCTTGATAATGACACTTTCGTTGAAATTCACCCTCATTTTTTTCTTGTCAAGGGTCTGGAAACGAAGAGGGTTCTTCTTCACGGCAAGGGTAGGAGAGGTCTCTATCCTCTCAAACACATCGGGGGACACGTCACAAAGCATGTGCTAAGTGCCACCAAGCCATCTTCAGACTTGTGGCACCGACGTTTAGGTCACCCATCTTCCATTGTTGTTAGGAAGATTGTTAGTGAGAATAAACTCCCATGTGTTAGCAATAATGAGAATCAGTTTGTATGTGACGCATGCCAAAAAGGAAAAAGTCACCAACTACCATATCCTCAGTCTATGAGTGAATCAAAATTTCCTTTGGCACTTATCTTTTCTGATGTTTGGGGCCCTGCCGTTGAAACTGTAGGTAGAAAGAAATACTATGTGAGTTTTATAGATGATTTCAGCAAATTCACATGGATCTACCTCATTAAGTATAAGTCTGAAGTTTTCCAAAAATTTCATGACTTCCAAAATCTTGTTGAAAGACAATTTGATCGAAAAATACTAGCTCTCCAAACAGATTGGGGAGGGGAGTATAAAAAGCTGAATTCCTTCTTTACCAAAATAGGAATTTTTCATCATGTGTCCTGTCCTCATGCTCACCAGCAAAATGGGTCAGCTGAGCGAAAACATCGTCATATAGTTGAAGTTGGGCTGTCTCTACTTGCTCAAGCCTGCATGCCCTTAAAATTTTGGGATGAGGCTTTTCTTGCTGCCACCTACTTAATCAATAGGATGCCAAGCAAAGTCATAAACTTTGAAACTCCTCTCACTCGATTATTTGGTGACACACCCAATTATTCTTCCCTTCTTATCTTTGGCTGTGCATGTTGGCCAAATTTAAGGCCCTATAACACACAAAAACTCCAATTTAGATCAAAACAGTGTGCCTTTCTTGGTTATAGTAACCTCCACAAGGGATACAAGTGTCTAGACATCTCTACGGGAAGAGTCTATATTTCCAGAGATGTGGTATTCGATGAAAACTTTTTTCCGTTTTCCACCTTGCACTCCAATGCCGGTGCACGGCTAAGAGCTGAAATTCTTTTGTTGTCACCAGATCTTTTGAATCCTACTGATCAGGGGGATAATAGTGTTGATCATATGATTAATGGTGCTACTAATCCGGATCATGATGCTGCAGGAAACAGTGAATTTTTTTTGGCACAAAACGATACTCCATCACATGATTTTATGCAGCATATGAGTCCAAGGCCGACCGGCATAGAACACGAGGGCGATTCTGCTGCAGCTACTGATCCCGAGAGATCCGGTGGCGCAGGATCCCGCGCACCTGCGGCGGCAGGCGCAGATTCTCTGTCGCCGCTCTCCTTAGCTGGCGCGATTCTCTCCGGCGGCGTCTCAGCGGACACCACGTGTCGTGGTGGGTCCGGCGCGGGCGCGTCGCCTAGCGCGCGCGCGTCTCCATACAATGATGGGCCTGACGGCGGGGCCCACAGGCGTGTGACTCCCGCCCGGTCGCCCGTGCGGCCACACAATCCAACACCCGACCGCGCTGCACCCGAGGCTGATTCGCCTGCTCTGTCGCCTGGGCCGGCGCGCGATCCCACGTCCGGTCGCACAGCAGGCGAGGGGGATTCTCCTGGATCCTTGGACGCTGCCAGCCCTGCTGGATCTGCTGTGGCGCCCGGATCTTCTGCGGATTCTGCTCCTGTATGCCCTCGTACACGAGCTCAGAAAGGTATTTTCAAGCCTTTGGTTCCTAAAGATGGGACGGTCAGGTATGATAAAAATTTTAAGTTTGCAAATCTCGTTGTCACTCAAGAGCCTCGAAATGTGGCAGAAGCTCTAGGAGAAAAGAATTGGCAATGTGCCATGGAAACAGAGTACAATGCTCTTATGAAAAATCAAACTTGGCACTTGGTGCCTCCCAAGTCAAGAAGGAATATTATTGATTGTAAATGGGTGTACAAAATTAAATGACACTCTGATGGTACTCTAGATAGATATAAGGCTAGGCTAGTTGCTAAAGGCTTTAAGCAACGCTATGGCATTGATTATGAGGACACGTTTAGTCCAGTTGTTAAAGCTGCCACCATTAGACTTGTTTTGTCTATTGCTGTCACCAGGGGATGGAGTCTTCGTCAACTGGATGTTCAGAATGCGTTCTTACATGGCGTTCTCGAGGAAGAGGTGTATATGAAGCAACCACCTTGTTTTGTCAGTGAGACTAAACCTCAACATGTTTGTAAGTTGGATAAAGCTCTTTATGGTCTGAAACAGGCACCTAGGGCTTGGTATTCGAGATTGAGCATGAAATTACAGCAACTTGGATTTCGGCCCTCCAAAGGTGATACCTCCTTGTTCTTCTTCCAGAAAGGAAAGGTGATCATTTACATGCTCATTTATGTAGATGACATAATTGTTGCTAGTTCCTCACCAGAGGCCACCTCAACATTGTTAAAAAATTTGAAAAATGATTTTGCACTCAAGGACTTGGGAGAGTTACATTACTTCCTAGGCATTGAAGTAAAAAAGATATCTGATGGGATTTTGTTGACACAAGAAAAGTATGCCACTGATATTCTCAGGCGTGTAGGCATGAAAGGATGCAAACCTTGTAGCACTCCTTTGTCTACTACAGAAAAGTTGTCCTTACATGAAGGGGAGCTACTAAACCCAGAAGAAGGGACTAAGTATAGAAGTGTTGTTGGTGCACTTCAATATCTGACATTGACAAGACCTGATATATCTTTCTCTGTTAATAAGGTTTGTCAATTTTTGCATGCTCCTACTACTGTGCATTGGACAACTGTTAAGAGGATACTGCGTTATGTCCAAGGAAGTGCTGGGATAGGACTGAAAATATGTAAGTCACAGTCAACTACAGTAAGTGCCTTTTCTGATGCAGACTGGGCAGGATGTCCTGATGATAGGAGGTCTACTGGTGGGTTTGCTGTTTTCCTTGGTTCTAATCTCATTTCATGGAATGCAAAGAAACAAGCAACTGTCTCCAGGTCTAGCACAGAGGCTGAATACAAATCACTAGCAAATGCTACTGCTGAGGTAATGTGGGTAGAAACCCTGCTTAATGAACTAGGCGTTGAAAGAACACATGTTTCTTGTCTATGGTGTGACAATCTTGGAGCAACATACTTGTCTGCCAATCCTGTGTTTCATGCAAGGACAAAACACATAGAGATTGATTTTCATTTTGTTAGAGAAAGAGTTGCCAGGAGACTGTTGGACATCAGGTTTATACCAACTGGAGATCAAGTGGCTGATGGATTCACCAAGCCCTTACAAGCTCGAAAATTGCATGTCTTCAAGAACAATCTCAACCTTGACACGTTTAGATTGAGGGAGGATGTTAGATGATGGACTTGCATTGTAACGTGACATTGCCACGATTGTAGATGTGAGTGCGTGTGTGTTAACTTGTGTATCAAGGCAGGTGGTTAGAGGGAACCGGTGCTAGTAGATATCCATGTATAGCTTGCACTAGGGGTCAAGACTCAACCACCTGCCGCCGCATCTTGTACTCTTTGTTGGCTATATAACACGCAGACGTCCCTGCCAGGAGGCATACGCTTCACATCATCTCCTTTCAATCTTTTAAGACCATGAGCCCAAGTAATTACCAAGATGGTCCCGGCATATAGCAGCTGCAACACCTCTATCACCATGTCTTCCTACTGTCCCATCAACATTACTTTTCATGTAACCTTGTGGTGGTCTGACCCATGGCTCACGGATATTTACCGATATTTACCCGAGCTCGATGGATCCCTGCACGCTGTGGAGTGGACAGGAGGTGGCATTCATCTCGACCAAGTGACGCTTCACGAAAAGAAGTGTAGACACGGGGGCCTGAAATTCCTGCTCATATATTGCCTTTCTTCGCACATACCACACTACCCAGAGGTCACTACCAACTCTGCAAAAATATCTTGCTGCAAGGAGTCATGCATAGTAGCTATCTAGGGTTTTGCATCTGGAATTGTAGTTATAATCATATGTTCTGCAATGTCCTCATTTGCAAGGGCCCATACTGACCTGGCCAAAGAGCATTCGACAAGTGCACGCTTCCATGAATCACACATACCACACAACAGGCAATACATAGTATCAAACATATTCCTATGATTCAAAACGTCCAGAGTAGGGATTGAATGCTTCGCAAGATGCCACAGAAAAACTTTGAGTTTAGAAGGCACCGAAAGGCCCCATAAATTGGTCCATTGCTTCGCTTCCGATGCATGGTCTGAACTTACACTGTTCCCATCAAGCCAACCTTCCATTGTGATCTTGGTATTTACCAACATACGATATGCAAAACGAATTGAGAAGCACCCATTTATTTCGTGAGCCCAAGACCAGAAGTCTAGGACATTCCTTGTGCACACAGGTATGCCCAAGATCGTAGTGGCGTCCATAGGTAAATAGGAATTCCTCGCAAGTTCAATTCACCAGCTGGCTATACTCGCATCAATCAGATCCGAGACCCAAAAAACAGAATCATGTGCAGAAGTTATAAGTCTCATAGAACTGTCCCTCAGCAACCAATTGTGGACAAATTTTCATGGTAGTTCCATCACCAATTCATATAATAAGACCTTGCACTAGGATGTCCCTTCCTTCAATTATAGATCATCAAATCTGTGATGGATGAGAACCCATAGTAGCCTCCAAAATTGATGTGTCAGGAAAATAAACTGCTTTAAGAATTCTAGCACTAAGAGAATAGGGATCCTATAAAATTCTCCATGCTTGCCTTGCAAGGAGAGCCAAACTAAAAATCTCCAGGTCATGGAATATCACATACCACCTAAATGCTTTGGTCTCGTCATAATATCCCAATACACCCAAGCTACCTTTCTTTTTCCGTTCTTTACTCCCCACCAAAATTTCTTGATCAGAGAGCCAATATGTTCACAAAGTCCACGAGGAAGTTTGAAGCATCCCATAGAAACAAATAGGAAGAGCATGCACCACTAATTTAATCAAGACTCCCTTCCCACCCACGGACAAAATTTTCTCAAGCCACCCTTGAATTTTATTCCACACTATGTCTTCCAAATATTTAAAAGTACCATTCTTTGATCTCGCAACATCAGAAGGCATGCCCAAATACTTTTCATTCAGAGATTCATTTTGCACATCAATGTTGGGGAACGTAGTATTTCAAAAAAATTCCTGCGATCACACAAGATCTATCTAGGAGAAGCATAGTGTGTCCACGTATCCTCATAGACCGAAAGCGGAAGCGTTAAGTAACACGGTTGATGTAGTTGAACGTCTTCTCGATCCAACCGATCAAGTACCGAACGCACGACACCTCCGCGATCTGCACACGTCCAGCTCAGTGACGTCTCTCGAACTCTAGATCCAGACGAGGCCGAGGGAGAGTTCCATCAGCACGACGGCGTGGTTACAGTGATGATGAAGTTACCGGCGCAGGGCTTCGCAGCACTATGACGATATGATCGAGGTGGAAAACTGTGGAGGGGGGCACAACACACGGCTAAAGATCAACTTGTGTGTCTATGGGGTGCCCCCTCCCTGTATATAAAGGAGGGGAGGAGGGGGCCGACCGGCCTCAAGGGGCGCGCCCAAGGGGGAAGGGGGGAATCCTACTCCTACTAGGAGTAGGTTCCCCCCTTTCCTAGTCCAACAAGGAAGGGAATGAAGGAGGAAGGGGAGAGATGGAAGGAGGGGGGCGCCGCCCCCACCCATTGTCCAATTCGTACTGGGGGGGGCACCTCTTGGCCGGCCCTCTCTCCTCTAAGGCCCATGGTGGCCCA